>NC_038254.2:13131756-13431756 GCF_000004515.6 Glycine max | reverse complement strand
TGCATCCAATTTCAGTGATCCAAGTAAGCTTCCTTTAACCTTGTTTTTAATTTTTGTTTTAAACCTTAGGTTAGTTAACTTAGTTTATTGCTTTAAAGCTTTGTTTTTCATTTTGATTGCATGATGTTAGGTTAGTTTCTAGTTAGAATAATGTTAGGGGTTTTAATTCGCCTACAATGTATCTCATTTTGACATGTTTTGGTTAGGATTTGATGGCCTAATAGAGGCCTAAGTTGAGGGGGCTGAAAAAGCCCCAATTTTTCTGGAAATGGCGATGAACGCGCTAAGCATGCCTTGCTGTGCTAAGTGAGTTCATCACTTTTTGATGAATATCTGGGTTTCCAGATGAATCCGCTAAGTCGGCCCTGTCCTGCTAAGCAAGTTCATCTTTTCTGATGAATGATTGAATGTTTATGAACTCGCTAAGCGCGGTTGTGCACTAAGTGAGTAATGTGTTTCAGGATCTTAGAAAAATTTTTATTGCTTTCGTGTTCGTGGCTAAGCAAGCTTGCTCGCTAAGCCACTCAGCCCTGTTGGCTGAATAAGCCTAGGCTAAGCGAGCTTGCCTGCTAAGCCCAAGGCACTTGTAATTTCTGTATGTCTTGCCATGCACTAAGTGCGCCCTGTCGCGCTAAGCGCAATTTACTCTCTATTTTTGTAATTGTTGGATTTAGGCTTAGCAAGCCTTCTCGCTAAGCCATTTATGTCCAGTAGTGTTGTCGCGCTAAGCGTAATTTGGTTTTTGTTGAGGAATTGGGCTTAGTGAGCTCGCTAAGCCAATTCTACAGAAAATTCTGATCTGTGTCAACTCGCTAAGGACGTGGCTATCATGCTAAGCGCATGAATAATTTTTCATAAGGTGCGCTAAGCGCATCTGTCGCGCTAAGCGCCTAATCTGAATTTTAGTTTTATTTTTCAGCTTGTCATTTCAAATGAAACCTGTTTTAACTTGGTTTCTGTGTTTCTTTTGTGCAGATGGCTTCTAGAAAAAGGAAAGTCGCAGCTTCCAGGCCTCAGCCTCACTACGATACTCATAGATTCACCTCTGAGGATGCCTGGAACCGCTACGCTCTCAACGTTCTTGGCCGGAACATCCTTCCGGAAAGGAACATGAAGCTTTTTGTCACAGAGTTTGATGAGTTCAGGACAAAGCTAGTCAGAAGAAACTGGCACAGGACGCTGACTAACCTTATGGAAGGGAGCATAGATGTGGCTTTAGTGAAGGAATTTTATGCTAATCTTTATGTCCCGGGGGATAAACCTCCAAAGCAAGTTAGGGTCAGAGGGCATTTAATTAAGTTTAATGCAGATTCCCTCAACACTTTTCTGGAGACTCCAGTTGTTCTAGAGTCAGGGGAGACTCTTCCTACTTACTCCAAGTTCTGCAGACTGAGACCAGACCCTCAGGAGTTGGCTGCCCGACTTTGTATCCCTGGTAGGGGATTTGTTCTGAATGCTGAGGGCCTGCAATGGAAGCTACCGAGGAAGGACCTCACTACTCTGGCATAGACTTGGAGCATTCTGTCTTATTTCAACCTTGCCCCTACATCACACACTTCTGATATGAAGTTGGACAGGGCAAGGTTGGTATATGGATCAGTGATGAAGATGGACATGAATGTTGGAGCCCTCATCTCTGGACAGATCACTCTTAGGGCTCAGTCCAACTCCTCGAGGCTCGGATTTCCATCCCTCATCACTGCCTTACGCATGGCTCGAGGAGTCACCTTAGATTCCATGATTTTTGAGTCCTTCAGCCTAGCCATTAACTTTACTTACATAAAGAAGAACTATTGGAACTTGGACGACCCTACGGCCAGCTTTCCAGGGACTCGCAAGGCCAGGGCTAGAGGATCTAAGGGTCCATCTTCTGCTACTCCCCAGACATCTACTACACCAGCTCCTATTCCTTTAGCACCAGTTCCTGCTACTTCCAGTCCCTCCACTCAGAGCACAGACCTCATGATGGCAATGCTGCAAGGCATTCACCAGGGTCAATACCTGGTGATGTAGAGTTTGCATAGTTTGGCTCAACATCAGCCAATTATGAGTATGGAGGAGTTTTCTTTGCAGGTGGCCTGGCCAGGAGTCCAACCTTCTTCTCACGGAGGAGGTGAGGCCTCCACAGCTCAAGAGCCTCAGGCAGATCTGGAGACTACACTTGTTGCTCAGGAGGATGATTTAGAGGCCATTCCCCCAGAGTCATTTGTACCAGAAACTGATCCAGAGGCGAATCCAGTGGTTGCAGAGGCCAATCCATAAGCATCACCACCAGTATCTACACCAGTGCCAGAGCTAGCACCCCGTAAGGATCACCAATAGGCACGCCTATGCTGCATTTGACAGATGATGAGGCCATGGATCAGGACCCACCGCAAGACCAGTGACAGGATTTTTACTATCCTGTCTTTTGAACACTTTTATTATTATTCTGTTTTAGTAAACTTTTAATTTGGTTTCATATTTATGTTTCAGTTTTTAAAATTCAGTTTATAGTTTTACTTTAGTTTTTGGATTGCTTGGTAGCTTGCTTTAAACTAGTTTGAACAGTATATTTCATTTTATTCAGTGGTTTGATGTTTGATTTTTTAAAAATTCAATGTTTGTTGGTTTGAATTGATCGATTACATGATTTGAGTGAATTGGAATGTGTAAATCATATGTTTTGAATAAGCATGCAGTGATTAGAAGAGAGAGAACATGGATTAGGATCATGAATGAAAATGTTAGTTAGTTTAACAGTTTGATCGTGAAGGTACTCATTAACCCCAACCCGATGAGTGTGTGATCTTGAATTGTGAGAGAACAACTAGCATTAAGTAATGATTTTTGCATGAATCTCTAATTATGGAATGAATGCATAAGTTTGAAAATGATGAAGGCCATGTTTTGTGTGAATTAACCACTTAGCCAAAAAGCTTACCTTGTGAATGAATGACATCTCCTTTGCACCCATGATTGAGTTGAAAATCAGATTGTTTGATTGAACCTTGAACCTATGGACTACATATCCATCTACCTTGTCTTAGGTTATAGGAGAGCATTATGGTTTAAAGCAAAATTGTCCCAAATTTGGGGAGTTTATTGGGTGATAGCTTCTAATGATAAGAAAATATCAGCACACACGGTAAGTCAATAAGCAGCAAGTAAAGAGCTATTGAAAAAAAAACTATAAGTATTCAAAATAAAAGTGTGTGTGTTGTTATCTAAGAAGAAGTGAAGCTAAGTGCTTTAAGGCAAGTAATTGAAGCTGGAAATAAAAAGAAAAAAAAAGTTTATCTAAGGTTGGATGCTCTCCTAGAACTTAAGCCTTTGCATCCTAGAAAAACCATGATTTATTTACAGCCCAGCCTCATTACAAGCCTATTAAAGTCCTTCAGATTCAGTTTGTGTGTTTTTGAATGTATGGCATGAGATGAAGTGAAAAGACTGAGACTTATGTTGGTTGTTGATTGATGGAAAGCCTAAACACTTTTGCTTGAGTGAAACAGTGACCGTGAGGCTTCGGTTGATGATCCTTCCTTGATACCTGTCATTCTTGCTAGCTTCTTTCAGCTCTGATGCTTAATAATCATGTTCATATCTTTGAAAAGCTGCATGTCTTGTGAGAAGTTGTTGATTGAAACATTGTATGCCATTCATGTCATGTGATTAAATTTTTTGGAACAAACACCTTGTGAATAACCACTGTGAGTTTGTAACTTAAGGACAAGTTAACTATTCTTTCTTTGCTTGAGGACAAACAAAACTGTAAATTTGGGGGAGTTTGTTAGTCGTCTTTTACGACTAAATTTTGTATAGAAAAGTTTTCAAAAATGTATATTTTTCTCCCAATTTATGGTTCTTTTTGGTAGGATTGTAAATATTTCTTGTTTAGTTCTTATATTTGCTCAGTAGAAGCTTTCCATATGAATTTAATGTAAATTTTACTTCAATTCCAAGTAAAAAGGAGAAAATTTTGAAGGTGCAAAAGCTGCTGTCTCGCTAAGCTTGGACCGTACGCTTAGCGAGACTCAACCGCTAAGCGAGACATCAGCCACTTAGTGAGTGAGATGAATATTGAAGAAAATCTGCCATGTCATCACACACTCAGCGTGTCATCAGCTCGTTCAGTGAGAAGATTGTCTCTTCTGTGCTTAACGCGAGAATGGCACTAATCCAAATTTCACTTACTCGCCCTAAGCGTGAAGTTGGCGCTAAGCGCGCCTTCGCGGACAAAAAGCCCTTTTTAAGCCTGAATTGCAGAGAATGAAGGGAGGTCTGAATAGACTACGTGAGCCCAGTGCTGCACGAAGAACAGAGGAAAAGATGCGTAAGGAAGAAAAAGGCCCTAACTTTTAGGTAGATTTTAGGTTTAGGAGTGATTCCTAGGTTCTTAGAGGTGGAGGAGACATCCTCACTGCTTTGTAATCTGGTATTTTCTCTGAAACCATTCTCCTATTTGTGAAAGGTACTCCCTTGTAATGGAGGGCTAGAATCCTTTGTTGGGAAATTCTGCTGAGTACTTGATGTAAATATTATTACTATCTATTTGAAGTTATTTTTATGTGTTCAATGTTTCTATTTGTGCTTATGTTATGCATGCATGTGGCTTGATCACCCATTTGTGTGTAAGGTTAGGAGCTTTAGCATTGGAAAATGTACTGCATCCTTAGAACTGGATAGAGCAGGGCTAGGTTATCGAACTGTCGGACAAAGAGTGCGATAATTTAGTTTTTATCATGCTGTAATTGTAATGTTGTTCGATTAGGCTAAGTTCAACAAGAGACATCTGAGATTGAAGTTTAATTTGAATTAGGCCAAACTCGCGAGACATCGGTGTTTGGTATTTGTGCCTTCAGCATAGAACACAAAAATAATTTCCAGTAGAGAAAAACCCTAATTGCATCAAGTATCTCAGTAGAAGGACCCAACGCTTTTACATATTTGTTTTCACACTCACTTGCTCACAATTACTGTTTTTACTTAGAATAGAATTACTTCTGTTTTTACTTCATGATAATCAATTATTTATGCAAATGCCTATTTATTGAATGATGCTTTGCCAAGTAAAACAAGTTCCCTGAGTTCGATACTCGGTTCACACCGTTTTAATTATTTACTTGATGACCCGGTTAGATTTCACATCCACAAAAACAAGTAGTACTAGGATGCGAACAAGTATTTTGGCGCCGTTGCTAGGGAACTTCTCTTTATTTGGGAAAGTTTAGTTCAGTTTGTAGGTGTTTATTCTTTATTCTTTGATTCATTGTTTTGTTTTTCTGAATATTTGTTTACTGCAGAAATTATTTTTCTTCGGAATTGGTTAACTGCTGTTTATTTTTAGTTGTGTATGCATAGAAAGTCCTCTACAGGTAATTTGGTTCTAATAGACTTGGAAATCAAAGCAACTTGTAGAAGGAATAAAGCAGAAAGGTGTAGAAAATTTTAGCAAAATATAGAAGCAGCAACAATTCTTGAAGAACCTCAGTCTTTAGAGTCATTTTCTAGTTTTCCAGAAACAAGGGAATCAGATACAACATTGCTTGAAGCCAACACAATGGCTGATGAGCAACCTAAACGAGTAACCCTTGAAGACTACTCAAGTACAAGTGTGCCACAATTTTTCACTAGTATTGCACGGTCGAAGGTTCAAGCTCAGAATATCACATATCCACATTCTTTGATTAAGCTTATACAGGGCAATCAATTTCATGGTTTACCCAATGAAGATCATTATGCACATCTAGCAACTTACATTGAAATTTGTAACACAGTCAGAATTGTTGGAATGCCAGAAGATGTTGTTAGGCTCAGCTTATTTTCATTCTCACTATCTAGAGAAGCCAAGAGGTGGCTGTATTCATTCAAAGGTAATGCTTGAGGACTTGGGATGAAGTTGTGGAAAATTTTCTGAAGAAATATTTCCCAGAGTCCAAGACTGTAGAGGGAAAGGCTGTCATCTCATCCTTTCACCAGTTCCGAGATGAATCTTTGAGTGAAGCACTAGAAAGATTCCATAGCTTACTGTGGAAAACTCCTACTCATGGATTTTTTTAGCCCATACAACTGAATATTTTCATTGATGGGTTGAGGCCACAATCTAAGCAGCTCTTAGATGCTTCTGCAGGGGGTAAAATAAAGCTTAAGACTCTTGAAGAAGCCATGGAACTAATTGAGAATATGGCTGCTAGTGATCATGCTATCTTGCATGATAGAACACACTATCCCACAAAGAAGATTTTATTAGAGTTGTCATCACAAGATGCTCTATTGGCGCATAATAAGTTGTTGTCCAAGCAACTCGAAACTTTAACAGAAACACTGAGTAAGCTGCCAACTCAATTACATGTTAGTTAGCCTTCACCTTCTTCTGTTTTGCAGGTTACATGTTGCACACTTTCTGGTGGAGCTCATGAATCAGGCTGTTGTGCTCCTACTAAAGAATCAACACATAAAGTTAATTATATGGGGAACCAGCCAAGGCAGAATTTTAATGCAGGTGAATTTTCTGGATTCCAACAGTTCCAACATTACAACTAGCAACAAAATCAGTGGAGGACTTACCCTGGTAATCAATTCATCAAAGACCAGGGTGGACCATCAAATAGGCTGCCATAACAAGGGCCTAACCTTTATGAGAGGACAACAAAGCTGGAGGAGACTCTTGCTCAATTCATGTAGGTTTCAATGTCAAATCACAAGAGTACTGAGTCAGCCATTAAAAATTTGGAGATCCAGGTGGGACAATTAGCTAAACAAATAGCTGACAACTCTTCCTCAAAATTTGGAGCCAACATAGAAAACAATCCAAAGGAAGAGTGTAAATTTGTGATGACCCGTGGAAAAATGGCAACCATGGCTGAAGAAGAGAAGGATGAGAAGATAGTGGATAGAGAGTTGGTAACTGAACTAGCATCCGAACCGGAGGAAAATTTTTGTGAACTTGAGGAGATAAAAGATGAAAAGAGTGACCAGGAGAAGGAGAATATAATAAGCAAGAATGGGAATGAAATAAATGATGAGAAAAATAAAAAAAAAAAGAGAGAAAGAAGAAGAAAAAGAAAAAGAAAACAATGAAAAAACTGGAAAAAAAAAAGATGAAAATAAAAAGAGTAAGAGTGAGCAGTCCAGAGAAAAGAAGAAAGAGGTAGCTCCATCTAAGGGGAAAGAAGTGCCATATCCATTGCTACCTTCTAGGAAGGACAAAGAAAGACATCTTGCGCGTTTTCTTGACATCTTCACATGCCCTTCAGAGAGGCCTTGTAGCAGATGCTACTTTACTCTAAATTTCTAAAGGATATGCTAACCTAAAAGAGAAAGTATATCCACAGTAACATAATTGTAGTGGAGGAAAACTGTAGTGATGTGATTCAACACATCTTTCCACCCAAGCACAAAGATCCAGGCAGTGTCACTATACCTTGCTCGATCGGTGCAGTCTCGGTTAGTAAGGCTCTTATTGATTTAGGAGCCAACATAAATTTGATGCCGCTCTCTATATGTCAGAGGATGGGAGAGCTGGAGATAATGCTGTGGAAGCAATGACTTCCAAGATTATTTTGATGATGCCAAAGAATCAATAGTTAAGCAAGTTCCAAAGAATCAGGAGTCAAAAATCTTCAAGAATCAAGTTTCAAAGAATCAAGATTCAAGAATAATCAAGTCTCAAGATTCAATCAAGTTTCAAGAATCAAGATTCAAGAACAATCAAGATCAAGATTCAAGACACAAGATTCAAGAATCAAGAGAAGACTTAATCAAGATAAGTACTAAAATTTTTTTTCAAAACATTGAGTAGAACAAGAATTTTTCACAAAATCTTTTACCAAAGAGTTTAATCTCTGGTAATCGATTATCAGAAGGTAGTAATCGATTACCAGTAACCAGCATTGTTTTCAAAACTGATTTACAAAGCTGTAATCGATTACCATAATCATGTAATCGATTACCAATGTTTTAAAACATTAGATTTCAAATTTTAAGAGTCACAACTAGTGATAAAACATTTTCAAATCATTTAAAACTTGTGTAATCGATTACACAATACTTGTAATCGATTACCAGTATTTCTAAACATTTTGATTTTCAAATTTAAACATGAAGAGTCACATCTTTTGATGTGTAATCGATTACACTATAATGGTAATCGATACCAGTGACTGATTTCGAAAAATAAATTTCCAAAAGTCACATTTCTTAAAATGACTTGTTTCCGAAATTTTTCTCAAAAGTTACAACTTTTTAAGTGACTAGTTTTCAAAAGAGTCACAATTTTTAAAAGGTGACTTGTTTTAAAGAAATTTCCAAGAGTCACAAACTTTACTTGAGTCATCAAATGATTATAAATATGTGACCATGGCACAAATTTCAAATACAACTAAGACTGATTCCTTTCATTCAAAAAGACTTATTTCTTTCATTCATTTCTCTTCATCTTTCTAAGAGTTTTTGTTCAATACTTTCTCTTTCAAGAAAAGTTTATTGACCAAAAACTTGTGCTATTCTTCTTCTTCATTCATTTCTTTCTCTTGCCAAAAGATTCAAAGGACTAACCGTCTGAGAATTCTTTTGTTTCTTCCCTTCTCCCTCTTGACAAAAGATTTCAAACGACTAACCGCCTAAGATATCTTTTTCCCTTTCTCTTTATACAAAAGATTTCAAAGGACTAACCGCCTGAGATATCTTTTGTATCTCATTGACAGAGAATTCAAGGGACTAACCGCCTAAGAATTCTTTGTCCTAACACATTGGAGGGTACATACTGATGCAATCCTACCCCCCAAAGGTATTGGATAGAAGACTCCAAGAGGATTGGGCTAGAGCTACTAAAGAAGGCCCTAGGGTTCTCATGAACCTTAGGGTAGATTTCTGAGCCCATGGGTCAAGGTTGGATTCACTCTTCTTTGTAAATGTTAGAATTGGTTTTTCCTTCTTTTGGGCCTTGTATTTTGGCCATTCTAGTAGTATAGGGTTTTAGCCTTGTATTTCAGGGCATTTTTAGTAGTCTTTGTAGTAGGGACTTTTTTTTGGTATTTTCATGTATTTTTGGAATGGGGGTGAGCTTAGCTATTATAGGGTGTGTGTAGCTAAGCTCTAGCTTTTCATCTCAAGGAGGTGAGCTTAGCTATTAGAGAGGTATGTGTAGCTAAGCTCTAACTTTTTTAGGAATCTTCTTAAGGAAGCTTCTCAAGGAGGTGAGCTTAGTTATGAGAGGGGTGTGTGTAGCTAAGCTCTAGCTTCTCAAGGAAGTTTTCTCAAAGAAGCCTCTCAAGGAAGTTTTCTCAAGAAAGCTTCTCAAGGAAGCTACCTAGTCTATAAATAGAAGCATGTGTAACACTTGTTGTAACTTTGATGAATGAGAGTCTTGTGAGACACAACTCAAAGTTCAACTTCTCTCCCTTTTTCTTCCTTCAATTTCGTGCTCCCCCCTCTCTCTTTCTCTCCCTATTTCTTTTCCTCCATTAAAGCATCCTCTTCAAGCTTTTTATCCAAGGCTCATCTTGGTGGTGAAGCTCCTTCTTCCATGGCTTATTCCCTAGTGGATGGCGCCTCCTCACACCTCTTCTCCTTTGTCTTCTGCTGCATCTCCATGGTGGAAAATCACCATTAAAGGACCTCATTGAAGCTCAAAGATCCAGCCTCCATAGAAGCCCTACAAGCAAGCTTCCATCGAGTGGTAATCAGAGCACAAGAGCTTCAAGTAGGTGCTCCTTAAACCTCCATTAATTTTTTGCTTTACCTTCTCTTCCATTGTTGTTTCTTCATTTTTTCTCCATGTATCTCCTCACATGTCTTGTGCTAAATGTTGTTAACATGATTCTTTAGAGTTTCCACCGATTAAACTTGCTATAGAAGCTAGATTTGATTTTCTATGGTTCAAATTTCTTGTTCTTGTTCTTGAACCATGAATTGTGTTGAGTTTTGTTTCCTTTGAGTTTTGTCTTGTTATTTTTTGTGGCTGAAACCTAAACCATAAAATTCTTACAAAAATATTAAAGTAGAATAAAATCTCAAAAATTTAGAGTGACTTGTTCACCTATTGTAGTTTTGTCATAGAAGTCATGTCTAGTCATGAAACTTGTCACATAAAATTTCTTATGTTGTGCTGAATTTTATTTTCTTGTTTCTTTGTCTAACTCATCTGTTCATGAGTGTATGAAATTCTTTTAGCCTATTATTTGATTTGAGTCAAATCTTGCATGTTAATTAGTCCTTAACATGTTCATGCAAAATTCTTAGAGAGTCTTTGATTGTGAACCTTTTCTTGAACTTTTAGGTTTCCTTATGATTGTGTCTATTGTGAATTTGAATTTTGGTGATTGAATTGCTTGCTGAAATGTTGATCCTAAGTGAATATTGAACTCCTAAAACTGTGGTAAACAATCCTAGTGAGTTCAACATACATAGGAAGGTTGAAAGTAAGCTCAAGGCAATCAATATATCATGCTTAAAAAAAAATATCGCTGGTGCTGGCAGCTTGGACATACAAACTTGTAAAAATTAATGAGAATTGGTTACTTCGAATTTTGAGCTGAAATTTTTACTGAATTTTCTAGACATCTGGAAAAAATTTATAAAAAAAGAACCAAGTGATTTGGATGAAAGGAAAAAATACTAAAAATCACACAAGTTGGCAGAAAAATCAGTATCCAGGAAAAAAAAAGTGAAAGGGAAGTGTGCTTGTTGTTTTGGCTCAAAATTTATTCTATAATTGGTGCCTATGTTATACCAATCTTAGTTCCGAAATTTCAATTGAAAATTAATGTGAAAAAAAGTGCCAAAGCTAGAGGTTTGTTGAGTCTTTTTTTTTTAGTTTTTTTTACTCTACTCTAAAGCCATTCTAAGTTTCTCTTTGAGTCCTAGCTTACTTCTATGTCCTTTTCATTGCTTTAATTGTTGAATAATCCTTGAAAAATTGTCTTGTTAAAAAATCCATTGGCTTAGCTTTCATTTCATTTTTTTTGGTCTTTGGTTATTGCTTGTCTCTTTGTTTCCTTGTTTGTAGGTTGCCATATAGGGAATTAGAAGGAGGATTGGTACCATCCCTTGAAGAATTTGAGTCAAGAAGAAAGGGGCCAACCACCTTAAGAGCTATTGGACTAAGAAGCACTCCAAATTGAGTGAATCACCAAAGAGAGAACAACCACCAAAATTGAGGACCATTTTTTAATTTGCAATTTACTTACCTTCATTGCTTTCAAGTTTTGTAACAAAAAGGCCTTTCATTGGAAGTGTGTTGGGAGCCTCCAATAGGTTACCAAACTTCCATTAGTGTGTAATAATTTTAGGCAATTTTTCCTTAGGATAGTGAGTGTTTTGTTGGGAACCTTGAATGTGGTCATCCAAACACTCTTAGGATTCGCCTAGTTTACATTTCTTGCTTACTTTCATAGCTTATTTCCTTTACCTTCCATTGTCAAACCGCCTAGATAGCTTTCCTTTTACCAATTAGTTTTTTTACCTTATCTTTCACACCTTTTTTAATGTTTATTTTGGCTAGTTTCAACCATAGTTTCTTTTACCTTTTGTTTTCAAACCTCCAACAAGAAAGAACCACAACTTAGGAACCAACATGAGTCATCATTCATCTAGTGTTAATGGCGAGGGTACTAGTCAAAAAGACCATTTATCTAGAATCTTAGATGAGTTGAGTTCCCTCATGTTATGGAAAGAAAAACAAGAGAGAAAAGAAAAAGGAAAAAAAGAGTGGAAGAAATAAGTCAAGATGAAAGAAAGAAAATAAGAGAGGAAGAAAGAAGAAAAATAATGAAAGAAATGAAAAGAGAAAAACATGCCTCCTATAGTAGTCATAACTCTTGCAAGAGCCTAAGTGAAGAACTTCGTGACTATTACAAAGGAAGGCATAGGTCACATCTTATACCTCACTCCCATAGAAGAGAAAAGGAAAGAAAGCCTCAAGAGGCTAACATTAACCTCCCATACTTCCATGGGAAGGACAATGTAGAGGCTAACTTAGTTTGGGAAATAAGGGTAGAGCAACAACTTAAAAAGAAGTCTACATCAAAATCTTATGGCTCTCACTCTTATCCAAATAAAGATCAAGGTCAAGGCATCTTAGGGGTGACACCTTCTAAGCCCAAAGATGATAAGGGGAAGACAATAGAAAAGCAAGCCCCTAAGGCTAGTATGCAAGAGAAAACTAGCTCTATAAAGTGCTTTAAATGTCTTGGAAGAGATTACTTCTCAATGCCCCACCATAAAAACCATGATTATGAGGGGTCAAGACATTTATAGTAGCCAAGATAAGGCTACTACTTCACCTTCCTCTAGTGAAAGTGAAGAAGCAAAAGGGGAAGGATCTAGTGAAGAAATCTACCCCCAAGAAGATGGACAACCATTAGTGGTTAAAGAGAAGTGTAAGGAGGTAAGTGTCTCCTCCAAGAGGTTAGCTAAGAAGGAAACTCATTTTACAATAAAGATAGACATTAAAGAAACTTTCCCTCTTAGACAACCTCCACATCTTCTCCTTTGTAAAAAGACACTTGTTAGCACTGCCACACCTCTTGGGCTTGAGGTTATTCCTCAAGTAAAGGAGTTGTTGGATGAGGGTTTGGTTCGTAAGAGCTTAAATCCTTGTGCTTTGTTGGTGCCCAAAATAGGTATTATTAGGCACCAAATCCCTACAATAAGTGATATGATGAATGTGTTGAGTATTGCAACCCGCTTTTGTAAAATCAGTCATGCACCCAACGTCTTCATGATTCATGTACATAGGGACTCATTAGGTAGGTTTGTTGTTATTTTTGGTTTTAATACAAACTTGGGTGCTCATATGGGACACCTTAGGTTTGTCGTATTTTTTTTTGTAGGAATAATCAACATAAAAATACAGAAAAAGGTACACTTTATTACATTACTTTCCTTAATTTTTTAAATAGTGATCAAGGGGTTCCCACAGACCCTAAGAGAATAAAGGTCATTCCTGAATGGCCTACTCCACCAAGTATAAGGGAAATCTAGGGCTGCCATGACTTAACAAACTTTTACAAAAGGTTTGTCCCATATTTTTCTATACTTATAGCACCACTCATTGAGTTGGTGAGGAACCATGTTTTCTCATGGGAAGATCTCCATGAAAGGGGTTTTCAAACCTTACCCTACTCTAACATACCCAACACCACTAATACATATGTTTTTATTCTTTTTATTGGTGTCAAGGGAAGGAGCCCAGAGTATGAAGAACCTCGGGATTTGAGGTCAAATCCTTTCCAAGGTGGAGGGGATGATGCAATCCTACCCCCAAGGGTATTGGATAGAAGACTCCAAGAGGATTGGGCTAGATCTACTAAAGAAGGACCTACGGTTCTCATGAACCTTAGGGTAGATTTTTGAGCCCATGGGTCAAGGTTGGATTCACTCTTCTTTGTAAACGTTAGAATTGGTTTTTCCTTCTTTTGGGCCTTGTATTTTGGCCATTCTAGTAGTATAGGGTTTTAGCCTTGTATTTCAGGGCATTTTTAGTAGTCTTTGTAGTAGGGACTTTTTTTGGTATTTTCATGTATTTTTGGAATGGGGGTGAGCTTAGCTATTATAGGGTGTGTGTAGCTAAGCTCTAGCTTCTCATCTTAAGGTGGTGAGCTTAGCTATTAGAGAGGTACGTGTAGCTAAGCTCTAGCTTCTTTAGGAATCTTCTTAAGGAAGCTTCTCAAGGAGGTGAGCTTAGTTATGAGAGGGGTGTGTGTAGCTAAGCTCTAGCTTCTCAATGAAGTTTTCTCAAAGAAGCTTCTCAAGAAAGCTTCTCAAGGAGTGATAGAAGATGTTTTTGTCAGAGTTAAACATATTACTTTCCCTGCAGATTTTGTGGTTATGGATATAGAGGAGGATATTGAAATCCCCATAATTTTGGGACGTCCTTTCATGTCAAATGCCAGTTGCATAGTAGATATGGGGAAAGGTAAATTAGAACTGAGTGTGGAGGATCAAGAAATTTCATTTGATTTATTTGAAGCAATGAAGCACTCAAGTGATCAGAAGGTTGTTTTGATGGGGAGAAGGTAGAACGAGAGATAGAATTAGCAGCTGCGGCCATGGAACTGCAGTTTCCTTTGGAAAAAGAACTGAATAATCATGTAGAATTTCTAACCAAGGAGGAGGAAGATGAAGTGCAGGCTTGTATTGAAGAGTTAGATGGTGCAAGGGAAAATTCTACTAGACACACTGTGTTTGAAGAATTGAAGAACGGTAGACCAATAGAAAAACCCAAAGTGGAATTGAATGTTGGATCGAGTGGCCTCAGAATAATTAAGAAGGGGGGTTGACTTAATTATGAACGTGTCTTGACTAATTAAAAATTTATCATTCTTAATGTTAATAGATTCAATTAGGCATTACTACTAAGTTATGAGAAAGTAAAGAACAAAAACAATAACTTAGACAAAAGTAAAGCGGAAATAAAAGTACACAGCGGAAAAGTAAAGAGTGTAGTGAAGAAGAAGACAAACACAAGATTTATACTGGTTCGGCCATAAACCATGCCTACATCCAATCCCCAAGCAACCTGCGGTTCTTGAGATTTCTTTCAACCTTGTAAAATCCTTTACAAGCCAAAGATCCACAAGGGATGTACCCTCCTTTGTTCTCTTTGAAAAACAAAGTGGATGTACCCTCCACTTGAACTGATCCACAAGAGATGTACCCTCTCTTGTTCTCAGTATAGCAACCCCAAGTAGATGTACCCTCTACTTGTACCACAAAGGATGTACCCTCCAATGTGTTGGGACAAAGAATTCTCAGGCGGTTAGTCCTTTGAATCTTTGTAAGGGGAAACAAAAGATATCTCAGACGGTTAGTGCTTTGAAATCTAATTCTTAAGGGGAAGGGAAGAATCAAAAGAATTCTCAGGCGGTTTGTCCTTTGAATCTTTTGTAAGGGAGAAGAGAGACACAAAAGAATTCAGGCGATTAGTCCTTCGTTCTTTTGGCAAAGGGAGAAGAGAATGAAAAAGATGAATAGCACAATTTTTTTAACAAAGAACTTTTCTTGGAAGAGAAAGTGTTGATAAAAAACTTTTAGAAAGATGAAGAGAAATGAATCAAAAAATTCTGTAGAAAGATATTGAAAGATTGATTGAAAGATGTGGAGATATGATGTAAAGGTTGAAAGATAGATGATTGATTATGGTGATAATTAATATTGAAAACTCATGTCGTGGTCACATATTTATAATCTCTTGATGACTCTAGTCAAAGCTTGTGACTCTTGGCAATTTCTTTAAAACTAGTCACTTAAAAAAGTTGTGACTTTTGAAAAAATCTTCAGAAACAAGTCACTTGAAAAATTGTGACTTTTGGAAATGTATTTTTCGAAATCAGTCACTGGTAATCGATTACCATTAAGGTGTAATTGATTACACATCAACAGATGTGACTCTTCATTTTGAATTTTGAAAATTAAAATGTTTAGAAGCTCTGGTAATCGATTACAAGTATTGTGTAATTGATTACACAAGTTTAAAATACTTTAAAACTGTTTAAACATAAGTTATAACTCTTGAAATTTGAAATCTTAACATTTTAAAACATTGGTATTCAATTACTACCTTCTGGTAATCGATTACTAGAGAGTAAAACTCTTTGGTAATGATTTTGTGAAAACTTCTTGTGCTACTCAATATTTTAAAAAGCTTTTTTAGTACTTATCTTGATTAAGTCTTCTCTTGATTCTTGAATATTGAGTCTTGAATCTTGATCTTGATTATTCTTGAATCTTGAATCTTGATTCCTGAAACTTGATTCTTGAATCTTTGGATTTTGCTTGACTCTTGATTCTTTGGCATCATCAAAATAACCTTGGAAGACATTACTTCCACAATCTCCCCCTTTTTGATGATGACAATCCTGAAATCAAGAGAATGTATACAAGTCTTGTTCTACCATTCACTCATCCCTTTCTCCCCCTTTCTTTTTGAATTTATGCTTGAAAAAAATATAATATCTTGATTTCTTAAAATACCCATTTTTCTCTCCCCCTTTGGCAACATCAAAAAGGCCAAAGTGCGTAAATCATACAAAATTTAAAAACATACAGAAAACATATTTTGTAAAATAAATATAAAAGATTCTAAACCATTCATGAAGCAAGACATAAACCACATTATAATCCAAACTACATAGTCATATATCACAATCCATAAATATTCAGTCATACTAAGAAAATATTAAAAATACTAAGTGTTCAAATGTCATAAGCATATAGCCAAATACAAGGCTTTAGAAACAAAACATAATAATAATAATAAAGTCTAAACTGATGGTGGTGGAGGTAAATTAAGACAGTCGCGAATGATGGTGACATCTTCTTCAACCTTTGTGATCCTTGAGTCCATTGCATCAAATTGCATGTCCACTTGTTGTTCCAAAGCATCAAACCTTTCATCAACATAGGTTTAAAGTCCATCAAACCTGTCCAAAATACTTTGAAGGAGAGAAGAGTCTCCTTCAACCGTTAATTGTCCTTCATCATCATTTGGTTGAGTACCCTTTTTTACCCAAGAGCCATCACGCTCTTTACGGTAACCAAAGGACGCAACCACAACAGCACCGACCAAGAAAGATCTCTTGATTGGAACATAAGGTTCAGAATCAAGAGGGATGTTAAAATGTTGAAGGAAAAGAGTGACTAAATGTGGATATGGTAAAGGAGCATTTAATCGCAATGCCTTATGCATGCGATATGGGACTAGGTGTGCCTAATCAATTTGTCGGCCGGTATGAAAGGCCCACCTGACTATAAGATCTTCTTTAGAAACCTGTGCAAGGTTTGAAGATCTTGGGAGTAAAATACGAACTGTTAGTGCTTAGCTCTACTGAGTTTTAAAAGATTGGCTAAGATTTTGTTAAAACATAAGCACTTAGACAATGAAGGAAAGCTGGAGTTGCTGCACATGATGTCCAACGTTATGTCAAGGAATCAGATTGGGATCCACAATGCACAAGGCAAGATAAAAGGTCAAATGAAGAATTGAAGCTGCAGGATCCACGATGTCGGATACAATGTCCAGGACATCCTGCCCGAAAATACTGGAGTTGCTGCACAATGCACAAGGCAAGAAAAAAGCTGCAGGATCCACGATGTCGGATACAATGTCCAGGACATCCTGCCCGAAAATGCTGGACACATAAATCTGTTATATCTTTAACAGATTATTGTGCAGTTAGCAACAGATTAGATGATCTATCTTTTGGAACGAATTAAAAGATAATTAAAGTTCGAATTACAAACTTGAATAGTTCGTTCAGGGATTAGAGATTAAAGATAAAAACTAAAAGATCAAACTTTATCCTTTAGATCTTTAAGTGCAGATTTTTCAGGAGAATGATAGATCTCATCCAGCACAAGTTGTTGCAGCCCAGATACGCACACTGCTATATAAACATGAAGGCTGCACGAGTTTTCTACCAAGTCCGAGATTGAAAGGTTATTTTGTGAGTTTTGGGACTTGAGTGTTTTGTGAGCCACCTTGATGTTATCCTAACTTCAAGTGTTGGACCTGAGTGTGTAGAGTTGATCTCTTTTGTTCAGAGAGCAATCTCTGGTGTGTCTTTGATTTATTTGTAAACACGGGAGAGTGTTTGAGAGGGAGTGAGAGGGGTTCTCATATCTAAGAGTGGCTCTTAGGTAGAGGTTGCACGGGTAGTGGTTAGGTGAGAAGGTTGTAAACAGTGGCTGTTAGATCTTCGAACTAACACTATTTTAGTGGATTTCCTCCCTGGCTTGGCAGCCCCCAGATGTAGGTGACGTTGCACCGAACTGGGTTAACAATTCTCTTGTGTTATATACTTGTTTAATCTGTTCATACTCTCAAATATAATCTGCATGTTCTGAAGCGTGATGTCGTGACATCCGGTACGACATCTGGCATTGGTATCAGAATTTCAATTGGTATCAGAGCGGGCACTCGAAATCACTGAGTGAGATCTAGGGAGATAAATTCTGATGAACATGGAGAAAGAAGGAGGACCAGTGAACAGACCACCAATTCTGGATGGAACCAACTATGAATACTGGAAAGCAAGGATGGTGGCCTTCCTCAAATCACTGGATAGCAGAACCTGGAAAGCTGTCATCAAAGGCTGGGAACATCCCAAGATGCTGGACACAGAAGGAAAGCCCACTGATGGATTGAAGCCAGAAGAAGACTGGACAAAAGAAGAAGACGAATTGGCACTTGGAAACTCCAAAGCCTTGAATGCCCTATTCAATGGAGTTGACAAGAATATCTTCAGACTGATCAACACATGTACAGTGGCCAAGGATGCATGGGAGATCCTGAAAACCACTCATGAAGGAACCTCCAAAGTGAAGATGTCCAGATTGCAACTATTGGCTACAAAATTCGAAAATCTGAAGATGAAGGAGGAAGAATGTATTCATGACTTCCACATGAACATTCTTGAAATTGCCAATGCTTGCACTGCCTTGGGAGAAAGGATGACAGATGAAAAGCTGGTGAGAAAGATCCTCAGATCCTTGCCTAAGAGATTTGACATGAAAGTCACTGCAATAGAGGAGGCCCAAGACATTTGCAACATGAGAGTAGATGAACTCATTGGTTCCCTTCAAACCTTTGAGCTAGGACTCTCGGATAGGACTGAAAAGAAGAGCAAAAATCTGGCGTTCGTGTCCAATGATGAAGGAGAAGAAGATGAGTATGACCTGGACACTGATGAAGGTCTGACTAACGCAGTTGTGCTCCTTGGAAAACAGTTCAACAAAGTGCTGAACAGAATGGACAGGAGGCAGAAACCACATGTCCGGAACATCCCTTTCGACATCAGGAAAGGTAGTGAACACCAGAAAAGGTCAGATGAAAAGCCCAGTCACAGCAAAGGAATTCAATGCCATGGATGTGAAGGCTATGGACACATCAAAGCCGAATGTCCCACTCATCTCAAGAAGCAGAGGAAAGGACTTTCTGTATGTCGGTCTGATGATACAGAGAGTGAACAAGAAAGTGATTCTGACAGAGATGTGAATGCACTCACTGGGAGATTTGAATCTGCTGAAGATTCAAGTGATACAGATAGTGAAATCACTTTTGATGAGCTTGCTATATCCTATAGAGAACTATGCATCAAAAGTGAGAAGATTCTTCAGCAAGAAGCACAACTGAAGAAGGTCATTGCAAATCTGGAGGCTGAGAAGGAGGCACATGAAGAGGAGATCTCTGAACTTAAAGGAGAAGTTGGTTTTCTGAACTCTAAACTGGAAAACATGACAAAATCAATAAAGATGCTGAATAAAGGCTCAGATATGCTTGATGAGGTGCTACAGCTTGGGAAGAAGGTTGGAAACCAGAGAGGACTTGGATTTAATCATAAGTCTGCTGGCAGAACAACCATGACAGAATTTGTTCCTGCCAAAAACAGCACTGGAGCCACGATGTCACAACATCGGTCTCGACATCATGGAACGCAGCAGAAAAGGAGCAAAAGAAAGAAGTGGAGGTGTCACTACTGTGGCAAGTATGGTCACATAAAGCCCTTTTGCTATCATTTACATCCACATCATGGAACTCAAAGTAGCAGCAGTGGAAGGAAGATGATGTGGGTTCCAAAACACAAGACTGTTAGTCTTGTTGTTCATACTTCACTTAGAGCATCAGCTAAGGAAGATTGGTACCTAGATAGCGGCTGTTCCAGACACATGACAAGAGTTAAAGAATTCCTGATAAACATTGAACCTTGCTCTTCTAGCTATGTGACATTTGGAGATGGCTCTAAAGGAAAGATCACTGGAATGGGAAAGCTAGTCCATGATGGACTTCCTAGTCTGAACAAAGTACTGCTGGTGAAGGGACTGACTGCAAACTTGATCAGCATCAGTCAGTTGTGTGATGAAGGATTCAATGTAAACTTCACAAAGTCAGAATGCTTGGTGACAAGTGAGAAGAGTGAAGTCCTAATGAAGGGCAGCAGATCAAAGGACAACTGTTACCTATGGACACCTCAAGAAACCAGTTACTCCTCCACATGTCTATTCTCCAAAGAAGATGAAGTCAAAATATGGCATCAAAGATTTGGACATCTGCACTTAAGAGGCATGAAGAAAATTATTGACAAAGGTGCTGTTAGAGGCATTCCCAATCTGAAAATAGAAGAAGGCAGAATCTGTGGTGAATGTCAGATTGGAAAGCAAGTCAAGATGTCCCACCAGAAGCTTCAACATCAGACCACTTCCAGGGTGCTGGAACTACTTCACATGGACTTGATGGGGCCTATGCAAGTTGAAAGCCTTGGAGGAAAGAGGTATGCCTATGTTGTTGTGGATGATTTCTCCAGATTTACCTGGGTCAACTTTATCAGAGAGAAATCAGACACCTTTGAAGTATTCAAGGAGTTGAGTCTAAGACTTCAAAGAGAAAAAGACTGTGTCATCAAGAGAATCAGGAGTGACCATGGCAGAGAGTTTGAAAACAGCAAGTTTACTGAATACTGCACATCTGAAGGCATCACTCATGAGTTCTCTGCAGCCATTACACCACAACAAAATGGCATAGTTGAAAGGAAAAACAGGACTTTGCAAGAAGCTGCTAGGGTCATGCTTCATGCCAAAGAACTTCCCTATAATCTCTGGGCTGAAGCCATGAACACAGCATGCTACATCCACAACAGAGTCACACTTAGAAGAGGGACTCCAACCACACTGTATGAAATCTGGAAAGGGAGGAAGCCAACTGTCAAGCACTTCCACATCTTTGGAAGTCCATGTTACATCTTGGCAGATAGAGAGCAAAGGAGAAAAATGGATCCCAAGAGTGATGCAGGGATATTCTTGGGATACTCTACAAACAGCAGAGCGTATAGAGTATTCAATTCCAGAACCAGAACTGTGATGGAATCCATCAATGTGGTTGTTGATGATCTAACTCCAGCAAGAAAGAAGGATGTCAAAGAAGATGTCAGGACATCGGGAGACAATGTAGCAGATACAGCTAAAAGTGCAGAAAATGCAGAAAACTCTGATTCTGCTACAGATGAACCAAACATCAACCAACCTGACAAGAGACCCTCCATTAGAATCCAGAAGATGCACCCCAAGGAGCTGATTATAGGAGATCCAAACAGAGGAGTCACTACAAGATCAAGGGAGATTGAGATTGTCTCCAACTCATGTTTTGTCTCCAAAATTGAGCCCAAGAATGTGAAAGAGGCACTGACTGATGAGTTCTGGATCAATGCTATGCAAGAAGAATTGGAGCAATTCAAAAGGAATGAAGTTTGGGAGCTAGTTCCTAGACCCGAGGGAACTAATGTGATTGGCACCAAGTGGATCTTCAAGAACAAAACCAATGAAGAAGGTGTTATAACCAGAAACAAGGCCAGACTTGTTGCTCAAGGCTACACTCAGATTGAAGGTGTAGACTTTGATGAAACTTTCGCCCCAGTTGCTAGACTTGAGTCCATCAGATTGTTACTTGGTGTAGCTTGCATCCTCAAATTCAAGCTGTACCAAATGGATGTGAAGAGCGCGTTTCTGAATGGATACCTGAATGAAGAAGCCTATGTGGAGCAGCCAAAGGGATTTGTAGATCCAACTCATCCAGATCATGTATACAGGCTCAAGAAGGCTCTCTATGGATTGAAGCAAGCTCCAAGAGCTTGGTATGAAAGGCTAACAGAGTTTCTTACTCAGCAAGGGTATAGGAAGGGAGGAATTGACAAGACTCTCTTTGTTAAACAAGATGCTGAAAACTTGATGATAGCACAGATATATGTTGATGACATTGTGTTTGGAGGGATGTCGAATGAGATGCTTCGACATTTTGTCCAACAGATGCAATCTGAATTTGAGATGAGTCTTGTTGGAGAGCTGACTTATTTTCTGGGACTCCAAGTGAAGCAGATGGAAGACTCCATATTCCTCTCACAAAGCAAGTATGCAAAGAACATTGTCAAGAAGTTTGGGATGGAAAATGCCAGCCATAAAAGAACACCTGCACCTACTCACTTGAAGCTGTCAAAAGATGAAGCTGGCACCAGTGTTGATCAAAGCCTGTACAGAAGCATGATTAGGAGCTTACTATATTTAACAGCTAGCAGACCTGACATCACCTATGCAGTAGGTGTTTGTGCAAGATATCAAGCCAATCCTAAGATAAGTCACTTGAATCAAGTAAAGAGAATTCTGAAATATGTAAATGGCACCAGTGACTATGGGATTATGTACTGTCATTGTTCAGGTTCAATGCTGGTTGGGTATTGTGATGCTGATTGGGCTGGAAGTGCAGATGACAGAAAAAGCACTTCTGGTGGATGTTTCTATCTGGGAACCAATCTTATTTCATGGTTCAGCAAGAAGCAGAACTGTGTGTCCCTATCTACTGCTGAAGCAGAGTATATTGCAGCAGGAAGCAGCTGTTCACAACTAGTTTGGATGAAGCAGATGCTGAAGGAGTACAATGTCGAACAAGATGTCATGACATTGTACTGTGACAACTTGAGTGCTATTAATATTTCTAAAAATCCTGTTCAACACAGCAGAACCAAGCACATTGACATTAGACATCACTATATCAGAGATCTTGTTGATGATAAAGTTATCACACTGGAGCATGTTGACACTGAGGAACAAATAGCGGATATTTTCACAAAGGCATTGGATGCAAATCAGTTTGAAAAACTGAGGGGCAAGCTGGGCATTTGTCTGCTAGAGGATTTATAGCAACTACTGTTATCTGAACGTGCTCAAACGTTAATAGCGCGTTCTCTACTGGGCCAAAACAAATTCGACCGTTGCTTCACACGTCCCTCTACATTCCTCATTCAAACTCATATTTTAGTGGTAATCTCGTTTTCAGCATTCCCTAACAGCTCTCAGAGATTTACGAAACCATTCCAAAGGCTCTGCTTCTCCATGGCTACCTCACCAAAAGAAACGTCAGCTCCTGGTTCACCCTCTGTACCATCATCTCCATCATCCACCAAAGCACCATCAAACCAGGAACAACCTGAATTCCATATCCAACCCATACAAATGATTCCTGGTCAAGCCCCTGTTCCTGAAAAACTGGTCCCCAAACGACAACAGGGAGTGAAGATTTCTGAAAACCCTAGCCTTGCAACAAGTCCTAGGGAAGTAGACACAGAGATGGATAAGAAGATCCGCAGTATTGTGAGTAACATTCTGAAAAATGCTTCTGTCCCTGATGCTGATAAAGATGTTCCAACATCTTCCACCCCAAATGTTTCTGTTCCTGATGCTGAGAAAGATGTTCCAACATCTTCCACCCCAAATGCTGAAGTCCTCTCTTCCTCCAGCAAAGAGAGATCAACAGAGGAAGATGATCAAGCCACAGAGGAGACCCCTGCACCACGGGCACCAGAACCTGCTCCAGGTGACCTCATTGACCTAGAAGAAGTAGAATCTGATGAGGAACCCATTGCCAACAAGTTGGCACCTGGCATTGCAGAAAGATTACAAAGCCGAAAGGGAAAAACCCCCATTAAGAGGTCTGGACGAATCAAAACTATGGCACAGAAGAAGAGCACTCCAATCACTCCTACCACATCCAGACGGAGCAAAGTTGCAATCCCTTCCAAGAAGAGGAAAGAAATTTCCTCATCTGATTCTGATGATGATGTCGAACTAGATGTTCCCGACATCAAGAGGGCCAAGACATCAGGGAAAAAGGTGCCTGGAAATGTCCCTGATGCACCATTGGACAACATCTCATTCCACTCCATTGGCAATGTTGAAAGGTGGAAATTTGTGTATCAACGCAGACTTGCCTTGGAAAGAGAACTGGGAAGAGATGCCTTGGATTGCAAGGAGATCATGGACCTCATCAAGGCTGCTGGACTGCTGAAAACTGTCACCAAGTTGGGAGATTGCTATGAAAGTCTAGTCAGGGAATTTATTGTCAACATTCCCTCTGACATAACAAACAGAAAGAGTGATGAGTATCAAAAAGTATTTGTCAGAGGAAAATGTGTTAGATTCTCCCCTGCTGTAATCAACAAATACCTGGGCAGACCAACAGATGGAGTGGTGGATATTACTGTCTCTGAGCATCAAATTGCCAAGGAAATCACTGCCAAACAAGTCCAGCATTGGCCAAAGAAAGGGAAGCTTTCTGCAGGGAAGCTAAGTGTGAAGTATGCAATCCTGCATAGGATTGGCGCTGCAAACTGGGTACCCACCAATCATACTTCCACTGTTGCCACAGGTTTGGGTAAATTTCTGTATGCTGTTGGAACCAAGTCCAAATTTAATTTTGGAAACTATATTTTTGATCAAACTGTTAAGCATTCAGAATCCTTTGCTGTCAAATTACCCATTGCCTTCCCAACTGTATTGTGTGGCATTATGTTGAGTCAACATCCCAATATTTTAAACTACACTGACTCTGTGAAGAAGAGAGAATCTGCTCTATCCCTGCATTACAAACTGTTTGAAGGGACACATGTCCCAGACATTGTCTCGACATCAGGGAAAGCTGCTGCTTCAGGTGCTGTGTCCAAGGATGCTTTGATTGCTGAACTCAAGGACACATGCAAGGTGCTGGAAGCAACCATCAAAGCCACCACAGAGAAGAAAATGGAGCTGGAACGCCTGATCATAAGACTCTCAGACAGTGGCATTGATGATGGTGAAGCAGCTGAGGAAGAAGAAGAAGCAGCTGAGGAAGAAGAAGAAGCAGCTGAGGAAGAGGAAGATGCAGCAGAGGATACTGAATCAGATGATGATTCTGAAGCCACCCCATGACCATCAGACCTTTATTTTTGCTTTTTACTCTTACTAGCTATAGGGGCATGACCCTTTGAACAATGGTTTACTATTGGTCTGTAATATTTGCACCTTAAGTTCATGCATTCTACTTTTGTCAAATTCTGTCTAAAAAGGGGGAGTAATAGTATTATATGCATGATTTTGAGTAGTAAGATACTATGTATGCAATAGTAGTCTTATGCATGATTTATGATTTTGAGAAGTAGGATACGATGTATGCATGATTCATGATTTTGAGGGGGAGTTGTATGAACGCTGATGTCACATGAGATGTCTTGACATCCTGGAAAAGACTAGTAGCTGATAGAAGATGCTGCAGTGAACTGCTTGCTGCAGTAAGAGCATGGAGACAGGGGGAGCAGAAAGCTGATGTCACGTGAGATGTCTTGACATCCTGGAAACGACTTGCAACTTGCAGAATTTTGCTGTCACCACTACAGATACCGCTGTGCTTGATTACTCTGATAATGAAAGTTGCTGACCCCACTTGCATAACTGCTCGTACCTGCTCAGGAAGTGTCTAAGTATGTTTTAGACAAAATTTGCCAAAGGGGGAGATTGTTAGTGCTTAGCTCTACTGAGTTTTAAAAGATTGGCTAAGATTTTGTTAAAACATAAGCACTTAGACAATGAAGGAAAGCTGGAGTTGCTGCACATGATGTCCAACGTTATGTCAAGGAATCAGATTGGGATCCACAATGCACAAGGCAAGATAAAAGGTCAAATGAAGAATTGAAGCTGCAGGATCCACGATGTCGGATACAATGTCCAGGACATCCTGCCCGAAAATACTGGAGTTGCTGCACAATGCACAAGGCAAGACAAAAGCTGCAGGATCCACGATGTCGGATACAATGTCCAGGACATCCTGCCCGAAAATGCTGGACACATAAATCTGTTATATCTTTAACAGATTATTGTGCAGTTAGCAACAGATTAGATGATCTATCTTTTGGAACGAATTAAAAGATAATTAAAGTTCGAATTACAAACTTGAATAGTTCGTTCAGGGATTAGAGATTAAAGATAAAAACTAAAAGATCAAACTTTATCCTTTAGATCTTTAAGTGCAGATTTTTCAGGAGAATGATAGATCTCATCCAGCACAAGTTGTTGCAGCCCAGATACGCACACTGCTATATAAACATGAAGGCTGCACGAGTTTTCTACCAAGTCCGAGATTGAAAGGTTATTTTGTGAGTTTTGGGACTTGAGTGTTTTGTGAGCCACCTTGATGTTATCCTAACTTCAAGTGTTGGACCTGAGTGTGTAGAGTTGATCTCTTTTGTTCAGAGAGCAATCTCTGGTGTGTCTTTGATTTATTTGTAAACACGGGAGAGTGTTTGAGAGGGAGTGAGAGGGGTTCTCATATCTAAGAGTGGCTCTTAGGTAGAGGTTGCACGGGTAGTGGTTAGGTGAGAAGGTTGTAAACAGTGGCTGTTAGATCTTCGAACTAACACTATTTTAGTGGATTTCCTCCCTGGCTTGGTAGCCCCCAGATGTAGGTGACGTTGCACCGAACTGGGTTAACAATTCTCTTGTGTTATATACTTGTTTAATCTGTTCATACTCTCAAATATAATCTGCATGTTCTGAAGCATGATGTCGTGACATCCGGTACGACATCTGGCATTGGTATCAGAATTTCACAAACAATAAGATAATGAAGGATGCGGGTTTCAAGAGCCAATGAACCGGCAAGAAGCCTTCCGATCATATCCACTTGGTTGGTGCAGACCAACCGGCGGGCATCATGCACAGAAAAATCAAACTTCCAATCATCGTCCAGTGCACCTTCAAATGGTACACCGTCATTAGACAATTGGGTCAAATCATAGAAGAGGGATTGGTCAATGACCATCTTTATCCCATAAACTTCTGAAATCAAGGTACTTTCTTGAATTTCAAGATTAGAATAAAAAGCTTTTACCAATTCAGAATACACAGGTAATTTTAGAGGCATAAAGGGAATGAGATTTGAGTTCTGAAATGCTTGAATGCATTTGAAACTCTCATCTGAAAAGAAATCCATATCTATGAACTTAGGGTCTATGATAGAACAAGAGGAGAAAAGGTTTGTGTATCGTATACGTTGTTCTTCTAATGAGAACAATGAGGAGGAGGAAATGGAGGAAGGAATTGGAGTATCCTGAACCTCGGAATGTCGTTGACTTCTACTCGAAGAACCTTTGCGCTGCTTTGATGGTTCTGCCATTTGAAAGACTTTTTCTAAATTTCAATTGGTTGAAATGAAAGATAATGAACAAATTTGAATTTTGGGCTTTGTGGGGAGTGATTTGAAAAAGAAATGAGTGAGTTATGGCAAAATGAAGAATTGGGAATGAAGGTTTCGCGAGAGCAATGGAGGTTTCTGATTTCTGATTTCGAAATTTGAATTTATAGGAGCAGGGACGCGTTGTAATAGATTACAAAATTTGGTAATCGATTACACTTTTCCTGACTTGCTGTAATCGGTTACAGTATTGTAGTAATCGATTACGAGAGTGCTTTTTAGGAAAACTAAGTGTTGAAAGAATTCTTAGAGTGAAAGGATTTGAAAAGGAGTCAAAGTATCTTATATAAAAAAAACTCTTATATGAAAATAAATATATATAACATAATAGATTTAAAAAAAAAACTTTATGAATGATCACATATCATACAAAAATCATGCAAGAATCATATGTACTATCAACTTTTTGTTTTAATATTAAACTTCATGCTTCAAGAAAGAAAATAACTCAATCAATCATATAAGCACATAGCAATCAATCAAAACAAACAAATAAGATTTTGTTAGTCGTCATATAAACAAGTTAATTGAAAGAAAAAATTCAATCAACTAAATTTAAAAGAGAATGGTTTTGATGTTACCTTTTTCATGATTCAAGTGACTAGATCTTTGAAGATAGAAGTCAGACTTTTGCTTTTTGCTTAATCTTCTTGAGAGATGTTCTCATCACTTTCATAGTCTATGGATAGAAGGTTGATCTCCTTCTCTGAACCATCGGATGAGTCATTGTCATCCCAAGCAATATACGCCTTCTTGGATCTTCTTTCTTTATAGCTTTTCTTCTCATTCTTCTCGGGCCATGACTCATTTAAGGGACAGTTTGCCTTTATGTGACCGAGTTGATTACACTTATAGCATTTAAGTGTAGGAGAAACTTCTTGGGATCTCTTCCCATTGTTGAAGTTATGGCTTCTCTCCATTCTTCTATGTTTGACGAATTTATAAAACTTCTTCACAAAGAGTGAGAAGTCTTCTTCACCATCAGATTCTTCTTCTTCTTCTTCTTCTTCTTCTTCTTCTTCTTCTTCTTCTTCATCTTGTATTGAGGAGGAGGATTTGAGTGATATGCTTCTTTTCCTTTTTTCGGTCTCTTCATTTTGATTGAGACGTTGAAGTTCCATTTCATGTTCCTGCAATTTGCCAAACAAGGTGGCAAGAGACATAGAGGAAAGATCTTTGCTTTCATAAATAGCAGTTACCTTGGGTTGCCATTCCCTAATTAAACATCTTAAAACTTTATTAATTAAATCTTCATTAGGGAAGATCTTTCCTAAGGAGGCAAGATGGTTGACTATGTGTGTGAATCTTTTCTGCATACTTTGGATGTTCTCATTAGGGTTCATCCTAAATAATTCATATTCGTGTATAAGGGTATTGACTCTAGATCTTCTTACATCATTGGTGCCTTCATGTGTAAGTTGGAGAGTATCCCACATCTCCTTTGCATTTGAACAGTTTGACACTATAAAATATGCATCTATTCTTAGGGCAGAAGTGATAATGTTTTTGGCTTTAAGATTATATTGGATTCTTCTTCTATCCTCATCAGTCCACTTATCTCTAGGTTTTTGTGTTGTGGTGCTAGTGCTTACATCTACTATGGTGAGTATGTAAGGTCTTATTTCTATTGCTTCCCAAATATTTAAATCTATGGCTTCAATAAAGATTTGCATTCGGGTTTTCCAATAGTGGTAACCCTCACCATTAAAGATGGATGGCCTATGGATGGAGTTTCCTTCTGGAAACAGAGAATTTAAGGAGGCCACGAATCTTGAAGTTATGAAACTTTCTACAAGATACCTGCTCTGATACCACTTGTTGGATCAAGTGGCCTCGGAATAATTAAGAAGGGGGGGGGGTGAATTAATTATGAACGTGTCTTGACTAATTCAAAATTTATCCTTCTTAATGTTACTAGATTCAATTAGGCATTACTACTAAGTTATGAGAAAGTAAAGAACAAAAACAATAACTTAGACAAAAGTAAAGCGAAAATAAAAGTACACAGCGGAAAAGTAAAGAGTGTAGGGAAGAAGAAGACAAACACAAGATTTATACTGCTTCGACCACAAACTGTGCCTACATCCATTCCCCAAGCAACCTGCGATTCTTGAGATTTCTTTCAACCTTGTAAAATCCTTAACAAGCCAAAGATAAATAAGGGATGTACCTTCCCTTGTTCTCGTTGAAAAACCAAGTGGATGTACCCTCCACTTGAACTGATCCACAAGAGATGTACCCTCTCTTGTTCTCAGTATAACAACCCCAAGTAGATGTACCCTCTACTTGTACCACAAAGGATGTACCCTTCAATGTGTTGGGACAAAGAATTCTCAGGTGGTTAGTCCTTTGAATCTTTGTAAGGGGAAACAAAAGATATCTTAGGCGGTTAGTGCTTTGAAATCTTTTGCTTAAGGGGAAGGGAAGAATTAGAAGAATTCTTAGGCGGTTTGTCCTTTGAATCTTTTGTAAGGGAGAAGTGGGACACAAAATAATTTAGGCGATTAGTCCTTCATTCTTTTGGAAAAGAGAGAAGAGAATGAAAAAGATGAATAGCACAAGTTTTTGAACAAAGAACTTTTCTTGGGAGAGAATGTGTTTATCAAAAACTTTTAGAAAGATGAAGAGAAATGAATCAAAAAATTTAGTAGAAAGATATTGAAAGATTGATTGAAAGATGTTGAGAGATGATGTAAAGATTGAAAGATAGATGATTGATTATGCTGATAATTAATATTGAAACTCATGCCATGGTCACATATTTATAATCTCTTGATGACTCAGGTCAAAGCTTGTGACTCTTGGCAATTTCTTTAAAAATAGTTACTTAAAAAAGTTGTGACTTTTGAAAAAATCTTCAGAAACAAGTCACTTGAAGAATTATGACTTTTGGAAATGTATTTTTCGAAATCAGTCACTAGTAATCGATTACCATTAAGGTGTAATCGATTACACATCAACAGATGTGACTCTTCATTTTGAATTTTGAAAATTAAAATGTTTAGAAGCTCTAGTAATCAATTACAAGTATTGTGTAATCGATTACACAAGTTTAAAATACTTTAAAACTGTTTAAACATAAGTTATAACTCTTGGAAGACAATGCTTCCACATTGAAGACTCTACCTGCACACTTGAAGTATGTATTTTTGGATGACAATGAAGCCAAACCATGTTGGATCAAGTGGCCTCGGAATAATTAAGAAGGGGGGTTGAATTAATTATTAATGAACCTTTACTAATTAAAAATCTATCCTTCTTAATGTTACTAGATTCAATTAGGCTTTTACTATAATGTTAAGAAAGTAAAGAACAGAAATAGAAACTTAACCAAAAGTAAAAGCGATAATTATAGTGCACAACGGAAATTAAAAAGTGTAGGGAAGAAGAAGACAAACACAAGATTTTTATACTGGTTCAGCAACAACCCGTGCCTACATCCAGTCCCCAAGCGACCTGCGGTCCTTGAGATTTCTTTTCAACCTTGTAAAATCCTTTACAAGAAAAGATCCACAAGGGATGTACCCTCCCTTGTTCTCTTTGAACAACCAAGTGGATGTACCCTCTACTTGAACTGATCCACAAGAGATGTATCATCTCTTGTTCTCAGTTACAACAACCCAAGTAGATGTACCCTCTACTTGTACCACAAAGGATGTACCCTCCAATGTGTTAAGACAAAGTTCTCAGGCGGTTAGTCCTTTGAAACTTTGTGAAGGGGAAACAAAAGATATCTCAGGCGGTTAGTCCTTTGAAATATTTTGTTTAAGGGAAAAGGAAGAATCAAAAGAATTCTCAGACTATGTCGTTCTGTATTCTTTGACAAGGGAGAAGGGAGACACAAAAGAATTCAGGTGGTTAGTCCTTTTTTCTTTTGGAAAAGGGAGAAGAAAGACACAAAAAGAATTCAGGCGGTTAGTCCTTGGCGAATTCTTTTTGGCAAAGGGAGAAGGGAATGAAAAAGATGAATAGCACACTTTTGTTTTCTGTGAAAGAACAAAGTTTGGAAACCAGAAAACTCAGAAAGCTTTTGGCAACGGAAAAAGAAGAAGAAGTTCAAGAAGATGTTCAAAGAGATTCAAAGGTTGTAAAAGAATATATGAAAAAGTTGTGTAAAAGTTGTTGTTAAAATGCAAGTCAAAGTCTTGCTTTTATAGACTCTTCATGTCTGGTCAAGAAAACCATTAGAAGAGTTATAACCTGTAAAAAAACCTGAAAACCATTGCATGAGTTATATCTTTTGATTTTTATTCAAAACTTGTCATTGGTAATCGATTACCAAAACCATGTAATCAATTACACAAAGCTTTTTATGAAAGAATATGACTTTTCACAATTGATTCTGAATTTCAACGTTCAGATACACTGGTAATCGATTACCAATATCTTGTAATCGATTACACCATTTTGAAATCAATTGGAACGTTGCAAATTCAGTTGAAAGCTTTTGAAATTAAACTTTTCCACTGGTAATCGATTACAGGAAACTGGTAATCGATTACTAGAGAGTAAAAACTCTGGTAACTTAGAAAATTTTGAGAAAACTCTTTTGAAAAAACAAAACTATGCTATGTTTGCTTTTTGAAAAAACTTTTCAATACTTCCCTTTTGAAGTTTTTTTGATTTCTTCTCTTGAATCTTGAATTCATCTTTTCTTGAATCTTGAAATCAAACTTCACTTGATTCTTGAATCTTCTTGATTTCTTCTTGTTGACTTAATCTTCAAATCATTCTTTGGGCTTTTTGTCATCAACTTTGTCATTATCAAAACTACTTGAATCAACTTGATTCATCATCATGGAGCTTGCTTCTACAAACCAGTCATAATTAGCATCTCCTTGAAGAAGGCAGAAGAGAATCAGCTGGTGCAGATTTTGAAGAAGCACAAAGCAGCGATTGGATGGCACATCTCTGATTTGAAAGGGATCAATCCATTTTACTGCATGCACAAAATTAATATGGAAGCTGATTACAAGCCAGTGAGGCAACCCCAAAGATGACTGAACCCAACTATGAAAGAAAAGGTGCGCAAGGAAGTACTTAAATTTTTGGAAGCAAGACTGATTTATCCCATCTCAGATAGTGCGTGGGTTAGCCCTGTGCAGGTTGTTCCCAAGAAGGGGGATATGATAGTGATTAAAAATGAGAAAGATGAACTAATTTCCACAAGAACTGTCATCGGATGGAGGATGTGCATAAATTACAGGAAATTGAATGATGTTACTCGTAAAGACCATTATCCACTTCCCTTCATGGACCAGATGCTTGAAAGACTTGCAGGACAATCATTCTACTATTTTCTGGATGGGTACTCTGGCTATAATCAGATTGCAGTGGATCCCAAAGATCAGGAGAAGACAGCTTTCACTTGCCCGTTTGGCGTGTTCGCTTATAGGCGTATGCCTTTTGGTCTTTGTAATGCTCCGGCTACGTTTTAAAGGTGCATGATGGCAATTTTTTTTTATATGGTGGAGAAATGTATTGAAGTTTTCATGGATGATTTCTCTGTCTTTGGCTCATCTTTTGATTGTTGTCTATCGAATTTGGAAAGAGTATTGCAAAGACGTGAAGAGTTTAATTTGGAACTTAATTGGGAGAAATGCCACTTTATGGTCCAAGAAGGCATAATGTTGGGGCATAAAATTTTAGTGAGGGGGATTGAGGTGGACAAGGCAAAGATTGATGTCATTGAGAAACTCCATCCTCCAATAAATGTCAAGGGAGTGAGAAGCTTTTTAGGACACGCTGGGTTTGTTAGTCGGTTAATACGACTAACTTTTGTGTAAAAAAGTTGTGTAAATTGTATTCGACTCCTTCCATTTACTGTTCTTTTTGTAGTATTGGGAGTACTTTTTGTTAAATATAGGTAATAAGTACTTAGTATCCCACTTTTGTGTATTTAATAACTTTTCCATTTCAATTTCAGGTAAAATAAGCAAGTTTGTGGAAGTACTAATTTTAAGCCGCTCGCTAAGCCAATTCTCTGGCTTCGCAAACCATCCGTTAAGCGCAGCAGTTCATGGCTAAGCGAGTAGAAGATCCTGGAAGCAGATGAGTTGTCATGATGCGCTCAGCGAGAATTAGTTAGGTACATGCACCGCTTGAACCTCTAGGTTGAGCGAGCATGCCTGGCACTAAGCCAGAAGTCACTTACATGTGCTAAGTGAGCCTATCTTTCGCTAAGCGCGTGACTCTCAATGGACTTTCCTATTTAAAGTTGAATCTCAAAATGGAGGGGAGTTGTTGAGTTTTTTGGAGAGTTCTGGTTGTGGAAGAGACTAGAGAGAACCGAGCTTAAAGAGGAAGCTATCTTGTACAGCATTGGACGAGATTTTGAGTGATTTTGAGGTTTCTAGAGGTGGAGGAAACATCTCCACTACCTGTAATTCTTTAATCTTTCACTTTCTCTTTTCTATGTTGTAAAAGAAGCCTCCCTGCTATGGAGAGCTAAATCCTCAGTTGGTTCTTCCTACGGGGTACTTGATATAAATACTCTTATATCTATCTAATGATGTTGAATGTATTCTTTGTGCTTTCAGTACTTCATTTTTAGTATGCTTTTGCCTTGATCACGTAGATGCATGCTCAGTTAGGGTCATTCAACATTGGGAAATGGTTTGATCCTTAGAAAATTTTTGCAGAAAGGCGTAGAAAAGTTTTACAGGATATAGAAGCAGCGGCAATTCTTGAAGAACCTCAGTCTTCAGAGTCATCTTCTAGTTTTCCAGAAACAAGGGAATCAGATACAGCATTGCTTGAAGCCAACACAATGGCTGATGAGCAACCTAGATGAGTAAACCTTGAAGACTACTCAAGTACAAGTGTGCTCCTTAACAATATGACAAGCTGGAGGCAAGTATATTTTTTTACCATCAGACCTTGGATGCAACAGCGATCGTATACCCATCTCAGCTAGATCTTGACGGGTATTCAAACCATCCTTCGTCTTGCCTTGAATGTTAAGGAGCCTCCCAATCACACTATCACATACATTTTTCTCCACATGCATAACATCTATACAATGTCTAATATCTAGATTAGACCTGTATGGAAGATCAAAGAAAATCGACCTCCTCTTCCATATTCAAGTCTTACTTTTTTTCTTCTTTTGGGTCTTTCCAAATATAGTATTCATGTGTTGAACCCGCTAGAAGACCTGCTCACCAGTCAACGGTATCGGTGCAGTTTCATGCTCTTGAATTCCATTAAGTGCCTTTTTCAATCTCCTATAAGGGTGATGAGATTTTAGAAAATGATAATGCCTAGTGTAGACTATTTTTCTACCATGTTTAAGTTGTATGTAGCTTGTGTCTTCTTCACAGATGGGGCATGCATGATGACCCTTAACATCGTAACTGCTCAAATTCCCATATGCTGGAAAGTCATTAATGGTACAAAAAAGCATTGCACGCATTTGAAAAGTCTCATTTTGAAACCCATCAAACACTAAAACCCCCTCGTCCCACAACTTTGTCAGGTCTTCAGTTAACGGACTTAGATAAACATCAATGTCATTTCCTGGCTGTCTTGGGCCCGATATCATCATAGACAACATCATGTATTTTCGCTTCATGCACAACCAAGGAGGAAAATTGTAAATTACTAGTAGAACTGGCCATGAACTATATTGAGTGCTTAAATTTCCATAAGGATTCATTCCATCACTGGCTAGTCCAAGCCTAAGATTTCTTGCCTATTTGCCAAAATCTGGAAACAAACGATCTATCTTCTTCCATTGTGAGCAATCCGCTAGATGACGAACCATTCCATCGCAGTTTCTCCCATTTGCATGCCATGTAAGGTCTTTAGTGTCTTCTTCATTAGCAAAAAGACGTTTAAACCTTGGAACGATCGACAGATACCACAACACCTTCGTTGGGGGGCCCTTGTTTGAGTTTTCATCACTACTACACTCCTCATCATCCTTGACTTTGTACCGTGATACCCCACACCTAGGGCATTTGGACAATTCTTCGAATTCACGTCTGTACAATATGCAATCATTCGGGAAAGCATGAATCTCCTGATACTCCATGCCCATCGGACACAGTATCTTCTTCGCCTGATAGTAACTTTTAGGCAACATGTTTTCCTCTAGAAGCATATCATGCACTACTTGAAGTAGTGAACTAAAGCTTTTGTCACTCCACCCATATCTGGCTTTCACATTAACCAGACTTAACACCGCTGACAATAGCATCAAGGAATTCTTGCACCCCAGATACAAAAGCTTCTTTGAATCACTTTGCAATGTATCATACATAGGGGTATGTGCTTGCTGAAAAGAGTCTTGTCCAAGGTCTCAAATCATATCCTCCAAGCGATCTCCCATTTCTACATCAAACGGTTTAGATTGGGACCCACTTTACATGTATGTCAATTCACCATGCCATATCCACGTGGTGTAATTCTACTTAATCCCATCACACAACAGATGGTCCCGTATGTCGTCCAGTATTTGCCATCTTCCATTCAAACAATTGATGCAAGGACAATAATATTTTCCGTCCTCATCCGATCGACTTCTTTCTAAAGCAAATAGTAGGAACTGTTCCACACCTTCCTCATACACAGGGCTCAAATGGCTTTCATTCATCCAACTTCGATCCATCTAAAAAAATACCTCCTTCAAACTCCGAAACTCTTTGAATGCATGATATCTCACTTTTTCAATTAAGGTGTGGCTCTATCCCATTTAGGAAGACACATTTTTATGGTACATTAATGTGTCAAGGTTAATGTTATTTTGTTAAATTTGAAGAAATTTTGGCAGCATTTCGCATTGGTCTCTAAGTACACGCATGAAATCGGTGACATTAATTTGCCGATAATCAAGTATGCACTCAGAGAACAACTAGAAATGCTTTGTACCATAATTTCATCAAATTAAACAAAATAATATTAACCTTAAGACATGAATCTACCATTAAAATGTGAGTCTCCCCAAACTGTCCAAACAGACAATTCAATATTGAATACAAACTTTCTACAAGAATCATTGTATTCAATCATAAATGGGAATCTAAGGTTCACTCATTATGAACAAAAGTTTAATCTTCAAAAAACCACATTAATGACATACAATTTAAATACAGTGAGATATAAGACCACACAATAGATCAGGAATAACCTTAACAAAACAAGCAAGCAATGGCTACCGAGTTAGGGAAATAGACGGTGGAGGTATACAGTCTCGTCACACTCACCGCTCACGATAAGTCCTCGGATTGGTTAGCGCCGCTAATGAATCAAATGAGTTATCGTGAGCGACGAGTGTGACGAGAGTGGATACGTCCACCGTCTGTTGCCCTAACTCCACAACCATTGCTTTCTTGTTTGGTTAGGGTTCTTCCTGATCTATTGTGTTGTCTTATATCTCCAAAGAGAAACTAGCTAACTAATCGAAACGAGCGATTGATAATATATGTATACATACAAGTCCGTACGAATGTACCTGGAGTTGCTATAATCAAAGACCTTCCACAGCAATGCGAATTACCAGTAGCAAATGATAACCTGACAAAATGTGAAGTCAACAAAATTTAATGATTTATCTCACAAATTGCCAAGTAGTTAGTTATTTACCAAGTGTATTTTGTCTTTTTTTTTTAATTTAAATAGTATGTATTTAGTTATAAAGAGAAAGTAGTTAAATAATTGCTTATTGCATGCTTAACTACTTTTTCTTTCTCTTTTCTAAATTCATTTACTCCATATATACATGCATTTTATTTTTGAAACACTTTTAGTTTCTTCACGGTTCACAAATGTATACTTTATTTCCTATCAAGTACATTACATCTAGCACCTTCTATTTCAATTCTTTGGTAATTTACTCCCCTTGCCAACTTTCCTACTATTTACTAAACTTAATTTTTGTTAGTTTATTCCTTCTTAATCTACTTTTTGTTCATCAGCCAGTTGACTCACTAAGTAACCCACTATTTGATTCATTGCCCCCTAACTAACAGACCTATCAAACAGCTTCTTAAGTTGCAGCCCCAAGGACAGTGCTGTTGATTCATTGTCGGGGGCATGAATTGAGTGATTAGGGTGGTAGGGAGGTTGCAGCCCCAGGGACAGTGCTGTTGATTCTTGTCAAACCATAAGGGGCATGATTATGCTTAGTTTTTGCTAGTTGGGTATATCTACATATAATAATGTATAACAAAATTCTCATCAAGCCATGTAGTAATTGCTACTGAATTGCAGAATTGACCAGTTCAAAACAGTGGTAGCAGTGACAAGGAGCATGAGCATCCCTTGGCCTTAGAGACAAGAGTTGACAAGTTGAATGTCATGGAACAACATGCATATGAGAGGCTGCAGATGATTTCTTCCTATGTGTGATCTATGGATGTGTCCTTTGAAGTGGGGAGTCCAGTAAATGGTCATACCTCTATTACAAGCACTCCCAATCATAGATCAACAACAACCCCAAACCAGGTTGCTTCTTTGAATGTTGATTCTTCTTCCCCAATCTTGGAGGATAATGAAATCTTTCATTCTGATAAGCAATATCATGCAGAAGATGAATCAGTGGCAAAAGGTTCAAAAGATAATGTGCTATTGAGTAGCAATTCATATTGTTTTGGTGGGTCAGATAATGGTATAAGTGGAAATGTTCTGAAAAATGAAACATTGAAGAATGTGAGGTCTGTAAGGTCATCAGCAGACTCAGTTAGGAATATTGGGTCACTTGGTAACAATCATCTCACTAAGGTAAAGGAAAATGGTGTTAATGGAGATGGCCAAAAGAATGGAGCAAACATTCAAACCAGTGATAGAAAACATGCCAAGGTTTATCCAAGGGAAGCCAGAAATGGCATTTTAGACAACAAGATTGACCAATTGGAAAATAAGATAAAGATGGTTGAAGGAGAGTTAAGAGAAGCTGCTACTATTGAGGTTGCTTTATATTCAGTACTTGTTGAGCATATGGCCTTGACAATAGGACTAATTGCGTTGGAGAGCAAAACATTTTCATGTTTCACATTGGTAGTGGTACTTCTCACGATCAAGGATAAGCTATTCCAAGTGAGGCTACTGCTGGAAACACTCACTTAAGGTGGAGAGGACTTTGAAAATAGAATGGTGAGCTATTTTGTAGAGGAATTTAAAAAGAAGAACAAAGTGGACATTAGTCAGAACCCAAAGGAGGTTCTGAACTGCGTATAAGAGGGCAAAAATAACATGGCACTTGCATGGATAACAAAGTGGACATGTAGATAATGCTTAATGTATTGATATTTTCTACCTCTGTAACTGACATGGTGATATAGAGTTATGCATAGGACAAATGTTATAGAATCGATATACTGAAACATTATATCAAAAGTATTTTCTGAATTGAGTTATAGCATCCATCCAGTTATGCCCAAGTACTAAATCCATGTAATACTACACAATTCTGCTTCGTAACTCACCACTTCAAGGAGAATGAAGTCTAGGAGCTTAGATTGTTTATTAAATCATGAAATTTGGTGCCTGATGTGTCATTATTTTCTCCTATTTCTTAACCCTTTTTGTCACCATTTTAATTACTGATTAGCCTTAATTGTCAAATTAATTATGCAGTTTATCATTTGGGCCTACTTGACTAATTTTGTGTTTTAAATTTAATTTCAGGAGAATTATAACCAATTGGGCTTGAATCCGGAATTGGGCTTGGAGTTGTTATTTTTGGCTGATTTTTTGTGTGGTAGTTTCTTTTGATCCATATTTTGTGTGAAAAATACCAGGAGCACTTGGTGTGGCAGTATTTGAGAGAGACAAAAATTATGGGAACTTGTTTTTAGCAAAACTTAAAACGGCCATAACTTTTGCTTCGGGTATCAGAATGACTATTATTATATATGCATTTGGGGTAGAAAAAAATTTCCCATACTGTGGCAACTGGCTTTAAACTCGAAAAATCAGCCGTTTACTAAGTTTTTTTTTCAAGTATTATTGTCCTATTTTTCTAAACTTTTCTTAGGTAGTTTTCATAGTTAGACTTTGAATTTTTGTTTGAAATTTTTTGTGCTATCTTTTCATGATTTTAGGGTGCTCTTCACAAAATTTCAGCTCATTTGGATATCGTTTGAGTATAACTGTAGTTTTACCCCCCTTGTTAGGTGCTTGTTGAGAAACACATTATTTGCTGCATATAGTGCATGACTAAGGGCAATCCAGGTGATTTACAACCCTTTGATCCTGAAATAGATAGAACCATTCATAGATTAGCTAGAAATAGTGTGCATCCTAGTCATTCTATGCATTTTGAGCATTCTGTTGCTGGTGATTCTAAATATTCTGATTTTGAGCATTCAGCTATTAATTTTCATACTGAGAACATGGCTCAACCTAGACCTCGTGAGAGTACTCTTAGGGAGATGGTTGCACCTGATTTCACTTATGAAAGCTTGTGCATTCAATATCCTGATGAGGGTGTTCCATATGTTCTCAAGAGCAGACTAATACATTTGCTGCCCAAGTTTCATGGTCTTGCAGGTGAAGATCCTCATAAGCATCTTAAGGAGTTCCATATTGTTTGTTCCACCATGAAGCCCCGTGATGTCCAGGAAGATCATATCTTTCTAAAGGCTTTTCCTCATTCTCTAGAGGGAGTGGCAAAAGATTGGCTATACTAACTTGCTCCCAGGTCCCTTTTCAGCTGGGATGACCTTAAGAGGGTGTTCTTGGAGAAATTCATCCCTGCATCTAGGACCACTGCCATCAGAAAAGACATTTTAGGCATCAAGCAACTTAGTGGAGAGAGCTTGTATGAGTACTGGGAAAGATTCAAGAAATTATGTGCAAGTTGTCCTCACCACCAGGTTTCTGAGCAACTCCTTTAATATTTCTATGAGGGACTTAACAACATGGAGAGGAGTATGATATTTGGGATGCTAAGCATTATATTTGGGATGACCCCTATTTGTGGAAGTTGTGCAGTGAGAAAGTTATTAGGAGATGCATTCCAGACCATGAGATTGACTCAGTCTTGCACTTCTGTCATTCTTCCGCACCAGGTGACCATCTTGGCATACAGAGGACAGCTCGCAAGGTGCTTGACTGCGGTTTGTATTGGCCACCATCTTCAAGGATGTGTGGAGAATCTGTAGCACTTGTGAGCCTTGTCAGAGAGCAAGCAGCTCACTTTCATGGAGACAACAAATGCCTCAACAACCCATGTTATTCTATGAGGTGTTTGATGTCTGGGGTATAGATTTTATGGGGCCTTTCCCTGTCTCTTTTGGTTTTGTTTATATTCTCCTTGTTGTTGATTATGTTTCAAAATGGGTGGAAGCCAAACCCACCAGAACTAACGATGCTAAGGTTGTTGTGGATTTTGTTAGATCTAATCTGTTTTGCAGGTTTGGAGTCCCTAGAGCCATCGTTAATGATCAAGCCACCCATTTTTGTAACAGACCCATGTATGCCTTGCTCAAAAAGTATGGGGTCGTGCACCGAATTTCCACACCTTACCACCCCCAAACTAATGGGCAGGCTGAGATTTCTAACAGGGAGATAAAAAGGATCTTAGAGAAGATTGTGCAGCCGAACAGAAAGGATTGGAGCACCAGGCTGGATGATGCTCTTTGGGCGCATAGGACTGCCTACAAAGCACCCATAGGAATGTCGCCTTATCGGGTTGTCTTTGGCAAGGCATGCCATCTTCCTGTAGAGATAGAGCACAAAGCCTACTGGCCTGTAAAGACCTGCAACTTCTCTATTGATCAAGCTGGTGAGGAAAGAAAGTTGCAACTAAGTGAGCTCGATGAGATCCGTTTAGATGCCTATGAGAATTCCAAATTCTACAAGGAGAAGACCAAGAAGTTCCATGATAACTTGATAGCTAAGAAGGACTTCATGGTTGGACAAAAAGTTTTATTGTATAACTCTAGGCTCAGACTCATGAGTGGTAAGTTGAGGTCAAAGTGGATTGGTCCTTTTGTGGTGACTAATGTTTTTCCTTATGTTACATTTGAGATCAAAAGAGAATCCACAGATAAGAGCTTCAAGGTCAATGGACACCGGCTAAAATCATTCCTCACAAATCCCTCCTTAGTGGATGTAGTGATGGAGGAGACCTCCTTATTTCACCCTACTTCTCTTCCGCCATGACTTAGGGAGTTTTCTTTTCCTATCTCCTTCTTTACTTTTATTGCACTTGTCCAAATTTATGGATTGCTTTGACTGCTCTTGATCTTATGATTGTGCTACATTGAGGACAATGTGTTGTTTAAGTGTGGGGGGGGGGGAGATTGTTCTTTAATTTTTTTGGGTTTTCTTGTTTAATTTTGTTAGGTTTTCTAGGTTAATTTTGTTATTTTGGTTTTATGTTTTTTGTATAACATTGCATGTTTCTCTTTGAATTTTGGGTTATGTACAGGTAATGGGTAATTGTTTTTGAAATAGGAGTTTCTTGGCATTTTGTGAATTGAAATCCTTGTTTTTCTCTACATGTCAAGTTAGTTTTGAAAGTGATAGATTTACCCTTGGTGAGAATTTGAGCCATCATCATCTATTTTATTTGGTGTGTTTTGCCTCATTGATTGCTTGCACAATAGCCTTGGCTTGACTCTTGTTGATACTTCTTGCTTCACATGCATATTAGGAGATGATTTAGGCATTTTGTTCTTATAAGCCTCTAGCCAAATGAGCCTACCTTGAATTAATTCCTTTGATAGCCCCTTTGAGCCTATGTTCCCCTTTCTTTGTTTTGAAGCTCATTACAAGCCTTAAGTGAAAAACTATGATTTCACCCTACCCTTAAGGAATTTTGGAGCTTTGGAATTGTTTTGGGAATAAGTGTGGGAGGGTATGTTTCATTGGATTATATGTTTTTGTTGGCTATGCTTGATGATGTATTTTAGCCATGCTTGATGTATATACATATATTGCCTAATTGTTGCTTTATTTTTCAATTGCTTTCAATTGCTACTGTTCACGTTAAAAAAAACAAAAAAAGAAACAAAAAAAACAGAAAAAGAATGAAGTTGAATACATGAGGTCTTGGTTTGAAGACTTGGATTGGTTTGAGGACTTGGTTGACTTTGTTTTGGGTTTACTTTTTATGCTTAATTTTTAATTTTGGTTTTGGGGTTTACTACTTTTTCTTAGTTCTCACTTATTCCCCATTGCTCCTCTATTCTTTTGGGTTTTGGCTACTTATCCCATACTTTCCTCTACCTTGTCCTTGGCCACATTACAACCTTAAAAGACCTTTTGATCCTCATATGCATGTGTTTGTGGTGTGGTTGTCAATTTTAGAGTCTTGCCAAGTCTATGTGGTGTTTGTTTTCATGGGTGCTCTGAGAGTAAACAGTAGCCTAGACACTTGAGAGATAAAGTGCATATCTTATGAGGCTTTATCACTTTTCATTCTTGAGCTGATTGACTATCTTGCCATGTTTGAGATGCTTGGATGATTTTCATGACTGTCTTGATTCTTTAACTCTCTACATGTTGGATGTTGCCCATTCCTTTCATTCCTTGAGATTCATTGAGAAATATGTAATTATTTTTGTGTTTGTTTGTTTCTCTTTAATGTCTCTGGATTTATTCCTTGCTTTACTTTTTGATTTTGCCCAGGAGTGCAAAAGGCTAAGTGTGGGGGGATTTGATGTGTCATTATTTTCTCTTATTTCTTAACCCTTTTTGTCACCATTTTAATTACTGATTAGTCTAAATTGTCAAATTAATTATGCAGTTTTATCATTTGGGCCTACTTGACTAATTTTGTGTTTTTAATTTAATTTCAGGAGAGTTATAAGCAATTGGGCTTGAATCCGGAATTGGGCTTGGACTTGAAGAGTGCAGATAATTTTATTTTAACAAATCTTATCTTATCCAGATTTTATTTCATCTAGATTTTATTTCATCCAATCTTATCTTATCTTGTCCAGATTTTATTTTATTTCGTTTATGAGCTTGGACTTAAAATAGATTTGTAAGCTTTGGGGCTGAGGACCTATATAACAACACTAGGGTTTTAGTTTAGAGAGTTTTTTCGGGGAGGAGAATAATTCTAGGATTTTATAATTCCAATTTTTACTGTTCACGTAGAATAAAATTCGTTTTCTGCAATTTTGTTTCTGCTTCAATCTACAATTTTGTTTTTCTGCTGATTAATGGATGGCTAAGTCTCCAGCGTTGTTTTCTCTTGAGGATCAAGCACAGCTCTCTTTGAGGTTTTGTTATTACTATTAAATTCTGATCAGTTTTCTCTCTTTACCAATTACTCTGTATTTGTTGCTATTAATCCATGCATGCTTAGTGCTTGATTAATTGTCTTTGTGCTTAATTTACGTTCATGCTTAATGATCAGTTTCGTTCATGATTAATTGGTGTATGTGTTGCTTAATCACATAATGACAGCCTTATGTTAATTTTCGCTTAGTAATTTAATTTAGGGTTGGATTAAGTGGTTGAACTGGTTAGGGATAAATCCTCGTAATCTAGGATAAGAGACTTGCTTGTGAATCAAGGGGAAACAACATGTTTTAATTTTGTTATTTTCTAATTAAAATTTGCTTGCTGTTTAAATTGCAAAAACAAACACCCCCCCCCCCCCCCACTCCAATTCGTTACTGTTTTATCACTATCTATTCTGAACGTTGGCTGACCATTGCTCGTTGGGAGACGAACTAGGATCACTTCCTAGATACTGCATTTTTAATGTTTATTTGATTCGGGTACGGCCTCGATCAAGCACTCATTCCAGTAATGCAACTCTTGATTATGTGTATGCAAATCTATAGGGACCATCAAGAACTAAGTCACATAGAGGGACAAGGTATTTTCTATCCTTAGTAGATGACTTCTCTAGAAAGGTTTGGGTTTACTTTCTAAAACACAAGAATGAAGTTGTCAAGGTGTTTGAAGAATGCAAAATTTTAGTTGAAACTCAAACATGAAGAAAGGTGAAGAAATTAAGGACAGATAATGGACTTGAATTCTGTGATGAAAGGTTCAAAACCTTGTCCAAACAGAATGGTATTGCTAGGCACATAACTGTGAGAGGGACACCACAACAAAATGGCTTAGTGGAGAGGTTCCACAAAACAATACTTGCAAGATTTAGGTGCATGTTGAATCATGTTGGTCTACCAAATTCCTTTTGGGAAAAGGTTGTAAGCATTGTTTTCTACTGCATAAATAGAAGCCCATCAACTGCCATAGGCTTTAAAACCTCACAAGAAGTTTGGAGTGGCATGAAAGCTAATTATAATGAATTGAAGACATTTAGTTGTATTGCTTATGCTTATCTAAAGTAGGATATGTTGGAACCAAGGGCCTAGAAGTGTATCTTCATAGACTATCCACAAGGAGTGAAGGGATACAAGCTATGGTGTTTAGAACCTGTACACAAGAAGTGCATCATCAGCAAAGATGTAGTGTTTAATGAACTACAAATGGAAAATTTAATTATGCCATTCAAGTTTGCTAGAAGTCAGAGTTCACAGGTTCAAGTGAAGTCTGAAGAGAGTGTGACTACTCCTCATGAGGAATCAGTAGTGGCAAGATACAAGTTTGTTCCTGCATCTAGACAAGAAAATGAAGAAGCAGCTCAGGATTATTGTTTGGCTAAGATAGGGAAATGAGGACAATCAAACCTCCTAGAAGATATGGTCATGCATATCTGACCTCCTATGCTTTAATAGTTGGAAAGGAGATTGAAGATGATGAGGAGCCTCAGTCCTATGACGAAGCCATAAGTAGCAAGGACAGTTCAAAATAGATTGAAGCTATGGAAGAAGAAATGAATTCTCTAGAAAAAAAAAATAAAACATGAACACTTGTAGATTATCCTAAAGGGCAATCAATTGTTGGATGTAGATGGCTATTCAAGAGGAAAGAAGTTATTGAAGGAGTTCAAAGTGCAAGGTTCAAAGCTAGGCTTGTAGTTTGTGGGTTTACCCAAAAGGAAGGAGTAGATTTTGTAGAAATCTTCTCACCTGTGGTAAAGCATAATTCAATAATAGTTATGGTAGCTCATTTTGATATGAAGCTTGAGCAGATGGATGTCAAAACAACCTTTTTGCATGGGAAGCTGGATGAGACCATTTATATGAAGCAACCTACTAGTTTTGTCAAAAAGGGTGATGAACATAAGGTATGTTTGCTCAATCGATCCTTATATGATCTTAAACAATCTCCTAGAATGTGGTATAGGCGTTTTGATGATTATATGATTAAAATTGGATTTTCTAGGAGTGTTTATGACTATTGTGTGTACTAGAAATGTCACAAGAATGAGAAACTAATTTACTTGTTGTTGTATGTTGGTGATATATATGCTACTGACCAGCTAAAGCATGACTGAAATTGCTAGAGTTAAGAAATTGTTGAATCTAGAGTTTGAGATGAAAGATCTTGGACATGCTAAGAAGATCCTTGGTATAGAAATAACCACGAATAGGGAGGAAAAGTGTTGTACCTATCTCAGATAGATTACCTCAAAAGAGTCTTGGAAAGATTCAATTTAAAAGGAGCAAAGTCAATTATCACTCCCCTAGCACAACACTTTAAGTTGTCTAAGGAACAAAAACCAAAGTCTGATGAAGATATAGCTTATATGCAAAAAGTGTCATATGCTAGTGCTAATTTGCAGTCAATAGTGGCCTTATCCACTATTGAAGTTGAATACATAACAGCTAATGATGCTGTAAAGAAAACACTGTGGTTAAGAGGCTTGGTTCCAGAAATACTCCCAGTGAAAGAGCTGAAAACAATTGTAATTCACTGTGACAATCAAAGTGCAAGAGTATCATGATAGGAAAAAAAAAACATGTGGATGTCAAGTATCACTTCATTTGAGATACGATCAAGAGTGAAGTTGTTGCTGTTGAGAAGATATCTACAAATGAGAATGGCATGCATGCTCACAAAGGCTTTCTCCTTTGAGAAGTTCAACTATTGTTTATAGTGGTTGAATATTATTGGTTCTAACTAAGCGTTAGAACATGGTGAAGATTGTTGTATGTGATCCAATATATATTAATTGGTTAGTTCGGGAGTAGGTTGATAACCTTAGGTAGTTATTTTTTTGTTATTCTATTAATAACAAATGGCATACTATCACAACTATCACATGTAGATAAGTTTTGTTTTTCCTGATAATAAAACAACACAGCTCCTTTTTTGTTCCCAAAATATTTTCTTTTCCACAACCAATTCATCTTGATTCATAACAATCTAAATTATGATGAGAATATGGATGACCAATCATTGGGATTTACCTCTATGTTATCATCGTTATGGACTATGATTATTTTTTGTTTATTCATTTCACTTGTATTATTCCACTTTTAGTTGTGAATATCGTATCATCCACATTTACACGTTTAGTTGTGAATATCATACCTCTATGTTACCTCTTTTGAATATCATTCATTTTGATTCATTATTTTGTCTTCTTTCATAATTACCTTTACAACTACAGTAAAATGTCCAATTTTGTTGTGAAACTTGATTTTACTATTATAATTTTCAAAATTTGCTGATTTTTTTTCCGAAGGAATATACAATAAATCTTGCAAATTTTTAATATATAATTATTTAGCGTTGGCCTATTTCTTTTATATTTTAAAACAAATACAATAATTACATAATATTATCTCAAATATCAAAAGTAAAGTTATATAACCAAATCTCGAATGAAAGTGTCTTTAAATTATTTAATTTATATTCAAAGTTAATTAAAACATTCTCCACATATTTCCCAATAGATTAAAAGACAATGGAATTATGAACAAAATTATAGCTAATCAGTCATATTCAAGCTTATAGTTAACCCACATGGTTAACTAAATTTATTAAACATGAGAAATTGCAGATCACACGTAAATTAAGCTCCCATACAAGAAGTTCAAGATAGTAGCGATGTGAATATAGTTCACATATCTTCATAAAAATATTTCTTGAAAAGCTGCATATGTTCCATCTGAAAGTGTATGGACAGAATAATAGAGCCGTCACCATCAGGGCTTTGAATAATCAGTGCCCTATCTTGTGTAGATACACTTCCTAGACCTAAATACACAGGCTTTCCCCAGCCAAAATCTGCTTCGTGCATTGGCATGCTCATCCAACTTGTAATAAGAAGGTTAGGGTTCCCATAAAACAAGGCATCCTTTCCTTCATTTTGTCCAAAGAACAAAGCCCTTGCATTATCCAGTTGCTCCTGACCTCTAATCACATCTATCTGTGGAAAAAAGGGGAAAAAAAATCAGTGTTCTCTATTAGTCTATTGAGAGTTTTACATAAATAAATCATCACACCTGATATGTATGATTTTATAGCTTAATTATTTTAAATTTTCCTTATCTAAATATAAGAAGAAGAAGAAAAGTTTCAAATTATAAAAGTAGTAGTGTTAAAGGAATAGATACCATAAGGGTACCAAAAAACTTGGTCCTACCTGTGACCATATATACTCATATGTAACCACTTCAATTGCTTCCCTTATCTTCTGAGCAGCATAACTCAAAGAATTTGATATGACATCTCCAACGTGACATGATGCTGTTGTTAAGGACAAAGCATTCCCAAAATAATTCTTAGGGAGAGGTGGAATTAGTCTATTGCGAATATCGGCATTGAACCGAACTAGAGTTGGTTGATTCTTATCTAGTTTACGAGCCTTAGAGGCACATCTCCATATATGTGCAGCAATAGCTTCAAATCTGCTATAAGGTCTTGACCCTTCTTTTGTTGAGTCATCATTGGCCTTCTTCTTCAGCTTCCCCACTTGTTCTGGTGTTAGCTTCAGCAAGGTGGCATCAACCTTCTTGTTTTTCTCTACTGTGTTGTCAGATCTTCCCAATATAAGTGGCAAAGGCTTGAACTCCAGGTGATCAAAGCGCGGCGGCGACAGAGGGTGTGGGAACTTGAGCACTGTTCGATCCAGAAATGGCATCTCATGTGGCTCCAATGTGTCTCCTCGAGCTAACTTTGCCCAAGAGTTGATAAACTGAATGGCACCAACCCCATCACACAAGATATGGCATAAGGCAACTCCAATGGCAAAGGATTTACCACCATGGAATGTTGTTACTTGAACTAGTAGCGAGGGAAGTTCCTCTATAGGGCTTGTGTAATCAACCGTTGGAACCAAGTCCTTGATGGACTCACGTAAAAAGTCTCCATAATCATCCAATGTTTTTGTGGATTCAGCTTCAAGCAACACCACCCCTTTTGCATTGCAATCCAATTCCAATCGACCACTACCTTCTATCCTTCTCAATCGACCGGCTATTGGATAGTAGTGAACCAAAATCTTGCTAAGAGAGTTTCTCATCCTCTCAATTAATGTATCATGGTTGTGTTTTGCATGGAAAATGTAGATGGTGGGTGTGTGGCGTAGACGTGCCACTTGATCAATATCAGATAGCCATAAAAGGCCCTCCGGAGTTGGTTCATTTGGAAGGACTGTGTAAGATGCTTTAATGGTTACCATTTTTGTAAATGGCTTGGATCTTATGTGCTTCCTGGAGCTTTGCATCATGCGAACATCTATATATAGAAAATAAGACTTAAATGTGTTTAGTCCCTCGATTTGTAGAATGTTGTTTTTAGTCTCCTAAAGTGAATTTGAGGGATTAAACAGAGCAAATTTTAGTGCTCCAGAATTATGTTGAGGAATTAATTTAAAACAACATTTCACAAATACGAAGAACCAAAAAAATAGCAAATATTTTTAGTTGGGAAACTAATACCAAAACTGTCCCAAATTAAACTCTCTTGCACGTTAATATACCTATCTACTGCAATAAATTGGGAAACTAATACCAAAACTGTCCCAAATTAAACTCTCTTGCACGTTAATATACCTATCTACTGCAATAAATTGGGAAACTAATACCAAAACTGTCCCAAATTAAACTCTCTTGCACGTTAATATACCTATCTACTGCAATAAATAATTCATAAAGGGTATATTTTTTTTTACACAAGCATAAAGAACATCCCACCATCTATAATGGTTAATATAAGTCATAACGATTTTTGTCTCTTAACTAAGTGTTTTAAAATTTTAATTTTATCTTTGGATATAAAATAAAACATGTCATGAAGGAAATATCTATCTTATGTGTGTTTATGTTTTTGGATGAAAATTAGTCACAACTTCAAACAAGATTACTTTGTGCTAATACTATAGTAAAAAAAAGAATAGCTAGCAACAACACACATTACATTGTTCTCTTTTTAACATATACTCTTAGTTTAAAGTTTATTACAAATAATAAAATCATAACATTAAATAAGATATATGAGACCCACCAAATTTTATAATTTTCAATAAATTTTAAATAATAAAAAAATATTTAAAAGAGTGCATTAAAAAAATATATTATTAATATTTAATTTTCAATCATAAATGATCTTCCAAAAACTTGTACCATGATCTTTCAATAGAATGATAGTTTGTATAAAAAGTTAATTTTGTTGATATAAAAAGTTTGTATATTTAATTAGTGCATCATATTTTTAATACGTACGTATAAAATGCCATATTATTGTCGCTAATCCATGTAAGTTATATTTTTTGTATTAAAAAAATTATAGACAAAAAATAAAATTTGAATTAACAAAAGTAAGTCTAGATTTGTACGTAAAAAAAAAGAGTATATCATATTCTTTTTTATAAAAATCATATTTTCGTAACAAAGTTGTGTTGTAGAAGGAGTTGAAATAGTTGGCTTAAATAATTTGGTTTCTGTCTTGTTTTAATGTTGGCATCTGTTTTGATACTCTTAGGGGGTCCATTTGTTTCTACGTTCTTTATAGGGTACAGGTATACATTAACATTCATCTTGTGGGGTTCAGTGGGGAATTATAGCTGGTATCTTTTGGTAGGTTTTGCTTTAATTTCCTCTGCATTACTTGTCGACTTGTGTGGTAGGATTTGCTGTAGTTTCCTCTGCATTACGTGTCGACTTGTTCAACCAAGAAAAATACTAGAAATATCTTGAAATATCTTTTGTCTCTAAGTACATTAAGTAAGATGTTACCCTTGTACCAGCAAATTCTGTAATAAAAAGATGCTAACAATGTATTTGAATGAGGAAATTTAAAAATTCTGAGAAATTTTAAATTTTAATAATTTTAAATATTTTAATTGAAATTTTTTTATTTTCAAAATTTTGTATTTAAATAAAAAAAATTGTGAGAGTGAAAGAAAATGAATCGCGAGTTCGAGAACGAGATTTTGAAAACTTTCAGGTGGAAGAGAAGATAAAAGTTATAAAGGAAATACGAAAACATTTTGAAATTTAAGTTCTTATGGAGAATTTCAATTTTTCATAATTTAGAAGGAAATTAAAATTTCACATTTTTAATTGTTTAAAATTTTGTTTTAAAATTTCAAAAATTTAAATTCTTTATAAAAAAAGCATCCAAACAATAAATTTTAGATTATAAAAATTTAAATTCTCTTAATAAATTACTTTTCATAATTAAAATTATCTATCCAAACGCATTTTAAATGTGTAATAATTAGGGTGAGCCATTCAATTTTATATTTAGTAATAGTAGTATTAAATTATTGTCCTCCACGTTGTTTGATTCTGAACAACCGACAAATTCTCTATAATACATGTTGGTGATGAGTCTTCAATCAACAATGCACAGAGAATCCTCATCAAACAATTTCCACACATATATTAGTATTTTTTAAAATTGAAATTATTACAACACATTGAATACCTTTTTTAAATTAATTTTCACAACCATTATTACTTTTAAAAAATATAATGATAAAGAAATGGTTTTCTTGAAATTAATTAACAGAATCAACATTAATGTAATAAAATATATTAAATTTTAAATTCATGAATTATATAGTTGTTTATGGGAGGGATTTATTTGAATAATTAATAATGTAAAAAATATTAATTATATTTTCAAAATTTATATAGTGATTATAAATAATTAAGGAAGCAACTCAAAGAATACACAATTTCTTTTTTTTAATTATTATTGCATGTAATTATAATAGCATATAGTGAAAGAGTAAATAAAATAATAATTTAAGGGATAATTAGCAAAGATTCAAATTATTTGTTTTTGAAATAAATAATGCATTCTATTTATCAAAATAATTTTTCAAAAGGATGAATTAGTGACGGATATTAATGGTGATTTTGTCACCAAAAGGAGTATCACAAAAGTTTAACTAGGGATTTTGTAATGTAGCAATCACCTTCTGTCACAAATGTATATTTTCCGTCACTAACAAATATATACATTCCGTACTGAAAATAAATGAATAATATTAAAAACAAAAAAATTAAAATTAAAATTTAATGTTTTAAAAATATTTTTTAAATAATATCTCAAAAAATATTTAAAAATTTTAATTAAAATATTTTATCAAACACCATCTGCATAACACTCTCCGGGTGTAGCCCTCGTTGTTTTCTATTACTCAATTCTGTGACACAGGGACTCTAAACGTGTAATAGTGTGACCCGTTCAATTTTATATGGACTAATACTAATTTAACGGTCATGTCTATTTCACATGAATTTAAAATCATATCTTCACGTGTATAAATATTCATGGGAAAAAATAAAATAAAGTTACATCCCATCAAACACTAAAGACTTGATATATTTTTTATCCCTGATATTTTTTATTTTTTAATAAATTTTATTTTCTAACAAATTAATGTCATAAATTTTGTTTCTAATTCTTAGGCATGACAATGGGACGGGTCGAGGTTAGGTTTTGCTTACCCCACCACCGCTACATATACACAGATGATTCTTTTGATCATGTCTTCAACAAGTAAGTAAATTAAAATTGGTGTTCTAAATTTCCAAATCGCAATCACCAAAATTCAAGATTTATTTTATTGTTACTGTTTAAGATCAAAGTATACGGGGAATGCTCTTTTAATTTATTTGACCAATAAGGATGCTTTTTTTATGCATTTGTTTGTTGACTAGATCATGTTTTTGGACAAGAGAAAAAAAATGATTCCTATTCGAGAATTTTCATGGGTTACTATAAGTTGTTACCACCAAAGTGGGATCACTTATTTTGATTCATGAAATATTTTTATAATTTGAGAAATTCTTTTAATCTTTGCATGTTATTGTCTGCCCAAAGGGGGTGGTTGTGTGTTTAGGTTGAGAGTTACAAGTAGATGGAGTTATTGGGGAATGCACTAAGTTAAGGATATGTCTTCCCAAAGGGGACTATTTTCTTAATTTTGTGTATGTTCATGGATTAACCCATCTGAGGTAGTGACCTTGGCTATAACATTGGTTTGTACATTCTTCCCAAAGGGGAATGTGTTATGGTACTAGCCTCATTTTGATAGCTTGTTTCATTTAGAACTATATCTTGTCCTGAATTTATCTTGATGCATTCTTGTGTTGACTTAGTAGTGAACTTTTATGTAAATAATTGTTCTTCTTCCATTGAGATCTTGAATGGATCAAATTACCCCAAATGGAAGGACAATTTGGAATTTTTCTTAGGAATTTCTTATCATGATTTAGCTTTATGTGAGAGTAAGCCTATGATCAATGTGAAGAGCACACCTGAGAAAAAGAAACTTTTGGCTAAGTTGGAGAGGTCTAATAGGATAAGTATAATTGTCATCAAGATGATAGTCTTTGAACATCTTTTGAGTGATTTGCCAGAGAAAGTGACAGCCAAGGAGTTTCTTTACGCTCTAGGAGAGAGGTATCGAGTATCAGATAATGTTGAGTTTAGATGTTTAATGAAGCAGTTAATGGACATGAGATATGATAATGTTAATGGTGTAAGGGAATTAATTGTGAAGATGATTCACATCCAAACCAAGCTTAAATCTCACAAAATTGACATTAATGAGAAATTCATTGTTGAACATGCCTTAAATTGCCTACCCACTGATTTCACACAAATTAAACTTGCCTATAACACCATTGTCTGAAATGGACAATGAATGACCTTATTACCAAATGTGTCACTAAGGAAGAGAAACTCAAAGAAAGAAAAGAGTGGCATAGCCATATAATATGTCCAAAGCAAACCCACTTCTGGAAAGGGACATTGGAAAATACCAAGAGTACATCTAATGCTTCTCATAAATATCAAGGTTCTGGGAAACCGGGCAAAGGTCAACAACAAAATGTAGGAGGTCCTAAGTCAACTACCTTTAAGAAGGATACTTGGTGTGTAAGAAGAACGGCCCCAAGAAAACTGACTATAGGATGTTCAAGGTCTAGTTAAAGAAAAAGCAAGAATTTGAAGGTAGTATCTTACCTTTTGTGTGCCTTGAGTCTAATCTAGTTAATGTTCCTATAGATTGTTGGTGGCTTGATAGTAGTTCCATAACCCATATTGTTGTGTCTTTACAGGGGTTCAGAAATTTGAGGAAGTCTAGTCTCAGGGAAAGCAAACTATGGTAGGAAATGATCTTGAAGTGTTCGTGGATAAAGCAGGAGACATCAGCCTAGTTTTAGCTTCTAGATTTGAATTAGTTTTGAATGATACCTTTAATTTACCTTCTTTTAGGAGAAATTTAATTTTAGTTTCTTGTTTAGACAAACTTGGTTTCACTTTTACTTTTAGTGTCAGGAAAATAAATCTGATGTTGAACTCCCAAATTGTTGGTTTTGGATCTTCAGTGGATGGTTTATATAAATTGTCTTTAGATCCTGATAATGTTTCTTCATCCTTGGTTGAGAGTTTTGTTGCTAAAAGGTCTAAAATTGAGGAAAAAATCTTTTGTGTTGTGGCATAAACACTTAGGTCACATTTCTAGGGAAATGGTTGAGAGATTGACAAAGACAAATATTCTACCTTCCTTGAATTTTGATGACTTGGGCCTGTGTGGATTGTACAAGGGGAAATTAAAGGTATCACTAAAACCAAAAAGAAATGTGCAACTAGAAGTTCAGATCTCTTAGAGATTATTCATACAGACATTAGTGGGCCCCTAACTCCTACAATTTGTGGGAACAAGTTTTTCATCACATTCATTGATGATTTTTCCCAATATGGCTATATTTATTTGATTAAATAAAAATTTGAAGCACTTGAAAAGTTTAAATTTTTTTAAAACTCAAGAAGAAAAACAATTGGGAAAAATTATCAAAGTTGTGAGGTCTAACCGTGGTGGAGAATTATGGTAAATATGGTGCCACTAGGCAACATATGGGACCATTCAGTTTATAAGAAAATCTCTCAAGTGGAAACTTTTCACTACCATGAAAGATTGTGGAATAGTTTTGCAATACACCATGTTTGGGACCCTTAAACAAAAATGTTGTAGCAGAAAGGTGTAATAGGATACTTAAAGATATGATGAGAAACATGATAAGTAGATGTAACTTGCTAGAATTTTTGTGGAGGAGAAGCCTTGAAAACCATCTTTTACATTCTAAATAAAGTTCCTAGTAAATCCATTCCCAAAACTCCTTTTGAACTTCGGATAGGAAGAAAACCCAGCCTGAACCATCTTCGAGTCTGGGGTTGCCTAGCTGAGATGAAAATCTATAATCCCTTGTAGAAAAAGACAAACCCCAAGACAATTCATTGTTTTTTTATTGGATATCCAGACGCGTTAAAGGATATAGGTTCTTCTGTCCTGGTAGCGGGAGCAAAATTGAAGAATCCATGAATACCAAGTTTTTTGGAGCTTGAAGTGACGGACCCCATTGTTCTATCTAACGGAGTTGATACTGAGTCATCCGAGACTGTCTCTTTTCCACTACCTATTCCAAGTGTTGGTGTTTCCAATGTTATTCCAGTTGAGAATGTAGTTGCGACTGAAGATATAGTTGGCCCTCGAGCCAATGATCTGATTGATCCTCTTACTGTGAATGAAAATGAACAACCTATTGAGCAGGTTCCACAAGTTCATTTGAGGAGCTCGACTAGAGAGAGGATACCATCTATTAGTGATGATTTTCAAGTCTATCTCAGTTAAGATGCATATGATATTGGAGATATGGTTGATCCAAAGAGCTATCAGGAAGCTATTCTTGCCCTCAGTCAAAAAATATGGAAGTGTGAAATGGATGAATAGATGCAATCTATGTTAGTTAACAGTGTTTTGGAGCATGTTGAGTTGCCTGAAAAATATAAGGCAATTGGTTGTAAATGGTTCTTCAAGACAAAGAAAGACTTAGATGGTAACATTGAGAGATTCAAGGCTAGACTGGTGCCAAAGGGTTTTACACAAAAAGAAGGTGTTGACTTTAAATAAACTTTTTCACCTGTGTCTACAAAGGATTCTTTCAAAATCATTATGGCCCTCGTGCTCACTTTGATTTAGAGTTACATTAAATGGATGTAAAGAAAACTTTTTTGAATGGTGATTTGAGTGAGACAGTATACATACAACAACCTGAGGGTTTCCATACTGGTGGTAGTGAGAACTTGGTATGTAAACTAAAGAGATCGATTTATGGCTTGAAACAAGCTTCTTGATAGTGGTATCTAAAATTTGATGAAGTTTTTACTTCCATGGGATTTGAGAAGAATAAGGTTGATTAGTGCTTATACCTCAAGATCAGTGGTAGCAAATTTTTCTTCCTTATGTTGTATGTGGATGATATTTTGTTGGCTTCTAATGACCTTGGCATGTTGCATTAGACAAATCAAATGTTAACGAGATCCTTTGACATGAAAGATCTTGGTGAAGTTTCTTTTGTGTTGGGGACTGAGATCATAGAGATAGATCACGCCACATACTAGGATTGTCTCAAAAGGCTTTCAATAAAAGAGTCTTAGAGAGATTAAATATGCAAAATTATAAACCTAGAGATGTTCTAGTTGTCAAAGATGATGGATTAAGCATGGTCAATGTCCAAAGAATGAGATTGAGCGAGCAAAGATGAAAGATAGAACCTTTTGGGAGTGCTTTAGGTAGCCTTATGTATGCCCAAGTGTGCACTAGGCCTGACATTGCCTTTATGGTTGGCATTCTTGGTAGATACCAATCAAACCCTGGGAATGATCACTGGGTAGCTGCTACAAAGTTGATGATACTTACAGAAAACCAAGGAGTATATGCTTGTGTATAGGAGAGCTGACAACCTAAAGGTGGGGTAGACAGATTCAAATCTTGGTGGGTGCCTCGATAGTAGGAAATCCACTTATGGATTCATCTTCATGATGGCTAGAGGTGCGATATCCTGGAAAAGTAAGAAATAGACTCTAGTTGCCTCTTCTACCCTGCAAGCAGAGTTCATTGCTTGTTATGTTGTTGTTACTCATGTTGTTTGGTTAAGGAATCTTGTAATAGGACTTTGCATAGTGGATTCATTTGCTAGGCCATTGAGGATTTTTTGTGATAACAAAATTGCAGTGTTTTATACGAATAATAATAAGACCTCTAGTGGATCTAAGCACTTGAGGTTGAAGTACCTGATTGTCAAAGATCTTGAGAAAGATGGTTCCATAGTAGTAGAGCATGTGGACACAAATTCCATGCTAGTTGATCCCTTGACCAAGGGACTTAGGCCTATTGTTTTCGTTCAACATGTTTAAAACATGGGCATTATGAGTTCTTTTGATATATTTGGTTAGTGGAAGCTTTGGATTTATGTTATTTCCTTTTATGTTGTTGAATTCTTATTTTAAATTCCGGGGAATAATGTACTGACGACATTCTGCATTAGATTTGATGAATAAATGATGAGATGAATTTCATTGTGATACTTTTGTATGTGTATATCAAATGTGAAATTAATTAAAAGCTCGATGTCTTTGGGATCACTATGCCAATGATTGACACCAGGATTGGAGCTAAGGCATGTTGGTTTTAAAATAAACCATATAATTTCTTGCTGAAAAAAAAATAACAACATGGCTTCTTAATCACATTAGCACATCATTTTATTACTACACTTCACATTGATGACTAGTCAACAAAGTTGGTGATATTTATGACTATGGAAGGTGTTGCATCAATAAGGGATGTAATTACCCCCATGATCTAGTGTTACATGACTTTGGTTGGATGGAGTCTTATTACGTGTTATATCTTGCGATCATTAGTTTTGTGACCACAATATGTTATTATCCCGAGAGTCATTTTTGAAAATGTTTTTAAATTAAACATATACAATTAATTATGCCTAAGTGGGAGAATGTTAGAATCTTCCTAATAATTATTGTGGGCTATAATTAATAGGAAAATTCTAACAGGAGAGAGAAGAACATTTTTATTTTAAAAAAAATTATCTCAAATGATCTCTTAAAAAAACAAATTATCTCAAATAATCTCCAATTACTATAGTTTCCTTTAAAATAATTTAGTAGAATAAAAGATATTTACTACTACATAAAGGGTATTCAAAGACGGTTATTTTATGCTTTTCACGACAGTTATGAATCGTCTTTGAATTCATCGTCATGAAAAGGGTTAACTTTTCATTATAGCTTTTAAACCGTCTTAGAATCTTGCATTCTACATCGGTTTTCTAAGAAACCGTCTTCAAATATTTTTTTAAAAAAATGTTAAAAAATTAACGATTTTAAGACAGTTCATCAGAAGACAGACTTTCTAAGACGATTTTAAGAAGAACTGTCTAAGAAAGTAGATACTTTTTTTAAAAAAAAATAATTTCTAAAACGGTTTTATGAAGAACCGTCTTAAAAAGTAGATAATTTTTTAAAAAAAATAGGACCAATAAAAACATGAAAAAAGTATACATCAGTTTTTCTAAATAGATATTCAAAGGGGATAGACCAAGACACTAAATTGTTTGCAAGTGATATGTGTTTGGCAATGAAACACTACTAGAAAATTTATTTTTATCATCGTTAAAATAATATCGGTTTTATAGAAAACCAACGTAAACGAAAATGCAGCGATATAATCGTAAATAACGTGACTTCATTAACATCGGTTCTTTGAAAAATTGATGTTAACGTGAGTTTGTTAACATCAATTTTCTAGAAATCGATGTTAATGCGAGTTGGTTAACATCGGCTTTTCAGAAACCGATGTTAACGTGACTTCATAAATATCGGTTTTTGCAAAGACCAATGTTAACCAACTCACGTTAACATGGGTTTTTGAAAAAAAAAACCGACGTTGTATTGTCCTATTTATAATATTTTTCGCACTTCTGGAAGTTCACTTGTCTCCCTCACGCTTCGTCTCCCTCATGAACCCTTTGTCACTCTCACTCTCACTCTCGCGGTGCTGAAACCATTATGGTCTCTCTCATGGTATCTTCATTGTCATCTAGCTCTCGGTCAATCTCACCCATGGTGAAACCACTCTCAGTGTCAGTCTCGGTCTCATTCTCGCTCACAGTCTAGGTGTCACTGTCACTCTCGCTCTCATGGTATGTTTTTCTCTCGAAGCTTTTTTCGACCGTAAAATCATGGTTTTGGTTCTGGTTTTGCAAATTTATTGGTGTTTTGGTTGTTTTCAATAGTGTAGGCCTTTTATTGGTGTTTTGGTTGTTTTCGACAATGTAGGCCTTCCAAAGTATCTAAGTCATGTTGAAAACAAACAATGTAGGCCTTTTTTCAACAATGAAATTAGTGAAATTTTACTTAGGAATTTTCAGTGAAATCATTGTTTATTCTGTTTGTTTTGCAGATTTATTGGTGTTTTGGTTGTTTTTGACAATGTACACCTCATTATTGTTTGTTTGCATGGTTTTGGTTCCTCCACTATCATATTGTTGTTTTGCAGATTTATTGATATCATATTGTTATGTCAGATTTATCATATTATATTAGTTGCATGGGATAAGCTCCTAGATCAGCATGGTGCATAGTTAGTTTGTGCATGGATCAGTTAGTGGATTTAGATGGTTTGACAAAATCTATTTAGTGTCATACTTATATTGTAAATAGAGTTTAGAAATAATGGATGAAGATCAACAGAATTGGAAGGAAATGGCTAACACAATGATGAAGAATAACAAAAAAGCAGAGGATATGTTCAACATTATTCGTGTAATGAGTCAGATTAGAAGTTTCAAGAATATTCTTAAATAAACATGACATGATATAACACATTTGCTTATATTATGTTGCTTGTTAAATATAGCCTTATGGTGAAGTCAGTAGGTCATTTGTTGTAAGATGGAAGGATGAACTAGGGCATACTTTGCATCTGCTACACTCTAGTGGCAATATGCATTATGTTACATACAACCAAGATCTGATGAACCCAGCTCTACTAGCTAGATGGACACAACTCAAAGAGTTCTTTGAGCTCACTGGAAATCATTAGGTGACCTCGACCCACTTTGTACAAAGTGTTTTCCTCCTCACCATCTTCAAAAGCAACTCTGAACCAAAAGCTTACCCTAAATGGCACTCCTTGTCCCACCAAGTTCCAAACTCGGTCACTTTTAAAGTCTTGCAGACTGAGTATAAAGTGTCTTGCAGCAATTTGGTGAGTAATTAAACACTCCTCTGTATGTCAAATTTTAAAATCATATACATATCTAATATGAATTTCATGTTCATTTTAGGATGTTTCAAGTACCATGTATTCATTTATGAAAGTTGCAGGATTTACCCATCGGAACTTGGAAGGGATTACATAATGTAGGATATTTTATAATCATTGGAGGAAGACTACAAAAATTGAAAATTGATGGAAGAATTTTGCACAACCACAAAATTTACAAGCTGAAACCCAAATGATATTTGACTTCCCAGATACAACTTCTAACTTTGTTTTATTTTAGATTTGTTTGTAATTGAAGTACTTTACTACTCTACTATTATCAATCTATAAATTTTTGTTTATAAGTCTTGATGATATATTTTGTGATAAATATTGGAACATCTTGAACACATTTATGGTATATTTGTTTATAAATGTTTATAACTACTCTTGTGCATGATATACTTTGTTTATAATTTTTTGTGCATTGCTTATTTTATGAGTTTTTTTTACAACTTTGAATGATAAGTTGTGATATGAATAATTACAGGTTGGTAATTTAAAAAAATATAGGATATTAAAAAAAATTCAAAAAAACAAAATTGGCTTTTAGAAAAACTGATGTTGTCAGTAAACAACAACATCAGTTTTTGGAACTGATGTTGTTTACTAACAACATCGGTTTTTCTAGAAAAACAAATGTTGGTGAGAAGCAAACAATATCGATTTTAATTTTATAAAAATCAATGTTATTTTTTGGTAAAACAACATTAGTTTTTAAACAACTGATGTTAACATTAATACTTTACCGTAAGTAGTTTCAACATCGGTTAATAACCGATGTTAAAAGTCCTTAATAACTAAAGTAAAAAGCCTATTTTCTAATAATGAAAATAAAAAATCAACCCAATGTGCATAAAATTGAACTTGTATAAATTAAAGTCTACATGTCTAGATTCTAGACAATAACTTTTTCTCATAAATAGAGTTTTATTTAAGACTTAAGATATTGTTATGTAATAATTATATAAATATGTGAAATATAGGTTGCTGGAAAACTCAATTTTGTCATGTCTTGCATTAAGATAAATAAATAATTTGAAATAGATAAGGAAACCAAGAATATTGTAAATACAAAATAAATAAATAAAATTTTGATTGTTTATCGTCAAAGTTGTCATATTGTCTACCACTTTATTTGATGGTATGGATCCTATGATCTGATTCCAGCTAAGATCTCTAGAAAACATGAACCGGTCATAAATGAGTTTGTAGCCAAAATGGGAGAAAAAAAGTATATATTATAATCTAAGACAAGATCTAAAACCCTTTTTCTGGTCAAGGTAAAGTACATATTGAGAGCATATACATGCAAAATGTATGGTATAGTATACATGCAAAGTTCTTGGTAGAGTGTATAAAACACTACAGGCTTTTTAATTTCTAAGGTAAGAGTTAGAAGTGAGAAGAATAAGATTTCTAAAAATTAAAAGGAAAAGAAAATAAAATTGAATATTAATCATTTATGAAAGTATGTTATGAAGCAGCAGAGCAAGGAAGAATTACAAGCAGACAGTGGGGAGACAAGCACTAACCTTAGGGCCAAAAGGAAATTGAGCAAACCGCACCATTTGGAGGATTTCGTAACCACCTTTGCTCCTAAACGTTGAGCTGGCAGCCTGCTAGTGGAGAGTGAGGATACATGTCTGCTACTAGAATCTTATTTTTTTATTCGGTTATTTGCATTTGCTGACCTTTGCTCCTTAGGACCTGTAGAGGAATTAGAATAACAATTCAGCATCCATGTGCCTATATATATAAATGTAAGATGTAATGGAATGCAAGCGATATAATCAAAATTTTCCTCTCCTTAATCTCCCTTTTCTGGAGGTCTCCTAGTCCTCGAATTCTAGGAACCATAAAGCAGAATTTTTGCTCATAACAACTTGGTGCTTTCATTAAGCTCCAATGGCAGACGATGAACTCTCCTCCGAGTGCTTGGACCGTCTCGAAGCTGCCATTGCCAACCTCGCTACTGCTCAACTCCATTCCATCGTGACTTTCGATTCAATAGTCTCCAAACTTGATACCATTCTTCTGAAACTGCATATTCCGATCCCATCTTCTTCATCAATCAACAGCCACCACGCCGGCGAGGAAGTTCCCAGCAACGCCTGGAGGAACTTGTCCTTGTGGGTACGCCGAAGTTGTCATCATAGGTGCCCCTCTGCCGATAATACACAGTGCGGCGCAAGCGGTGTGGTTGTCGTCACGACCCGTATCGGAGCCAGAGTTCTCATCCATGCTGCCCCTTCTGGTGACAAAACACGTGGCGGCACAAGTGGTTTTGTCGGAGGTGTTTCGCATTGTCCACCAACACTACCGCCACGACCATTGCAACACAGTTCCTTACGGCAGCGTCATCTTGCACACCGATGCCGCTAACTGGTTCTGCCTCCGTGCCACTAATAGACATTCACTCATTCCTACACCCATTCTAATTTGGGATCCAGGTTCAATCTTCCTACAGCCAACACCTTGAGGACAAGGTGTTTTTGATGGGCCAGGGAATGTTATGAAGTGATAGAGCAAGGAAGAATTACAAGCAGACAGTGGGGAGACAAGCACTAACCTTAGGGCCAAAAGGAAATTGAGCAAACTGCACCATTTGGAGGATTTCATAACCACCTTTGCTCCTAAACGCTGAGTTGGCAGCCTGCTAGTGGAAAGTGAGGATACTTGTTTGCTACTGTTAGTTGCTATTCACGACTAAGTTTTATATTGAATATTTGCACAAAAATAGCACTATACCTCAAATATTTTCGTGTTTATTTTGATTTTATATAGTGGATACTCCCATTTTGTAAATTAATGTTGAAACCACTTCAATTTCAGGCTAAAAGAAGAGAAGGTTCAAGTAGTTGATGTCTCGCTAAGCGAGGCATATGCGCTTAGCGAGTGACATCCGCTAAGCCAGGCATACAACTCACTTAGCGTGTTGGGAAATCCTAGAAGAGGATCAGTTAGAGATGTGCTCGCACAGCGCACCGCAAGCTCGCCCAACAAGTAGGTTGTCTCTTCCCGCGCCCAGCTTGCTAAGCCAAAATTCACTTACTCTCGCTTAGCGAGTCAGTCTCACTAAGCGAGCCTTCAGAAGCTGAAACGTCCAAGTAGCCTTTAAAACACTGAAGTTGGTGGAAACTAAGAGAAGAGTCGAAAAACAGAGCCAAGGGAGAAGCCGAAGCTATAGAATTCAAGTCACCAAGAGAGCTTAGGTTAGAGGAGTGAGATTAGGGTTTTAGAGGTTGAAGGAGACATCCTCGACCCTTCTTTGCCACTTTCTTTCACTCACACTATGTTCTTCCTTGTATTGTAAGCTTATTTCTTGTAATGGAAGGCTAAACCTCTTGATTGGGAAGTTCTGCTAAACCCTTAATGTAATATTCTTTCACTATCTATTTAATGTTGCTTTTCTATGTTCATTGCTTCTATCCATGCTTATTTTATATGCTTGTGGCTTGATCACCCATTTGTATGTATAGTTAGGATTTTTAGCATTGGAAAGTACTTTAAAACCTCAAAACTTGGTAGAGCAAGCTAGAAAACTGTATGTCTAAGAATGGAGTGCAGTGATCTAGTCCATATTATGTTGTAGACTAAATGTAACTCTTTTAGGCTGAGTTTGTTGAGGGATCAAGGACAAGGTTTAAAGAGAGTTAGACTCATTCACTGGAGAGATATTGGTTTGAGTAATTTCTCAGCATAAGAACACTAGAATAGCATTAGATAGAGAAAATTCCATAACAACATCAAGGAAAATTTAGTAGAACGACCTGACGCTTTTTACTTGACTGTTTTTACTTCTCAAACTTTAGATATTTAGTTTGTACTGAAATAGATTTTAGAACAAAATCCCAACTTGATATTTACTTGCTTTCAGTTTATACAAATGTTTGCTCACTGAATATACAGTTTTGAGTGAAACAAATTCACTGTGGATATGATACTCAGTCTTACCATTTTAATATACTACTTGTGCGAATCGGTGCACTTGCCGAACTAGCAGCATAACAACTACCATAATCTTATTTTGTTATTCGGTTATTTGCATTTGTTGGCCTTTGCTCCTTAGGACCTGTAGAGGAATTATAATAAAAATTCAGCATTCATGTGCCTATATATATGAATGTAAGATGTAATGGAATGCAAGCAATATAATCAGAATTTTCCTCTCCTTAATCTCCCTTTTCTGGAGGTCTCCTAGTCTTCGAATTCTAGAAACCATAGAGCAGAATTTTTGCTCATAACAGAGTACTTCCATAATGATGTTGTATAAACTCAATTATACTAATAATTAATACTTCAAATATCATGAGAGCTCTGGCTTATCATATCAGAGCATGATTTTCACATTTCACTTATCCTCCACCACAAATCAAGAACATGTCAACTAGAGTAATATATTAAAATATAAAATGAAGTTCATAAATGCAACAAATCCAAAAAAATGGGTCGCTGAATGTTCTTTATATCTGTAAATGAATCCTAATTGGAGAAATTATTAATTTTCAATTGTGTTCTTTATAACCATGCAAATATTAACTTTCAATTGTGTTCTTTATAATTGTAACTACCATGAGTATATGAATCCGAATTGGAGAAATTATTACTAGGCTAACAAGAAGGAAAATGAAAATGTCTAACAACTTGCCCAAATATGTGGTAAGCCATGACACCCTCTCCAGCTTCTCTGCAAAAGTTGTCCTTGACATCTGTAGAGCAGTGTATATTAATTGAAAGATTCCGAAGTAGATTTGTAAATATAATTCAAAACAGTTAGAAATTTCAACAAGCAAACTGAAAAATATCCTATTTTATATACCAAATCCACTTCAGTATGAGGTTGGGCAGGAATGTGAATTAGCATACCATTCAACTTCCCAGATGTCATAGAACCCTTAGCTTCCAATTAGCATATGATCATTACTATCAATACCATCATACCTATGTGGAAACTGGACATAGCAAACATGTTTTCAAGGCTGGGATCCATCATAAAGCATATAACTTCCCTCAACACCTGCAGATACTCGAACCTGCAAGTTATATAAATCACCACCAGTGAGATGATTATGTTCGCAAACATGTGTGGAGATAAGGAAATAATTGCATTTTGAATGATCTAGAACATACACAGCAGAAAAGTACCTTATTCAAACTTGACTACTCACAGCCTTTGTCCGAGCAAAACAAAGGAATGAGATACTTGCTCTCAATATATATTATTTAAAAGGAGTGAAAAAAAATGGGACAAAGGCAGTATACTTAATTTAAAAGCTCATTTCGTTTTTACCCTTCAATTATCACTTTGACCCTTCTAGGTATACTACCAGCATTGCATGGCAATTAGTTCTTAGCATTAGACATTGGTCCATTCCCCCCTCGAATATGTGCTATCTGTAACCTTGTACTGTAAATGGTGAAAGGTTACAGTGAACTAGTATTCTTAATAGATGGTGTTTCGAGTCGTTGTTCGAAGGGACCCTTGGGAAGAAAATAGTGATGGTGTGATAAGGTGGTACGAAAGAAGCTCTTGGAAAAATGACGCAGTGATGTACGTGTATTACTGATTGATAATATCAGCAACTCTGTTCTCTATCTATTAGCATTACAAAGTAGAAGTTCCAAAATCAATGTACATGGTAATAGGCGGCCATTTGTGTCATTTTATTGATGGGCAGGCCTATGGTTTTTTGGTCAGAAATTTTATAGCGTAGGATGGAAGGAACATGACATCAGAGCTTCTAGAGCTTCTTTATTAGAATCAATTTTGGGTGGTTATTTAATTACTTTTTGTGCATTTTATAGTATCATATAGGATTCTAAGAATTTTTTTTAATAAGGTTAGATTCCACTTTGTGTTCTTAAGTTATTTTAATTTTGTGAATTTCATAATGAATTAATCTTATCAAACCTCACTTAAATATTTTATCAATCAGTTTGAGAGAAAGACATTAAAAAATATTTTTTTTTAAATGAGAATAGTTCTTAAAGATAAATTCAACCTAAGCTAATGATCTCCCGAGCATGTATAATAGGTTTGGTAAAACTTAAGAATCTAGATTGAGGATCCTGACAAAGATATAGAGTAATAGGTGTAGTGTAATGTTGTTCTCACCACCATCACAAAGATAATAGAGTAATAAGTGTAGTATAATGTTGTTCTTACCACCATCATCATTGTGACTGCCCCATAAAATAAACACAATAAATAATGTTAGAAACCACAAGGTTCATTAGATAAAAATAGAAATGGATGAAAAAAATAATAAATATAATAATACTATGATCTGTAATTCCAATTTTGAGAGGAAAGATGGATAAAAAAAATGGGAGTTGTGCAATATGAAGTGTGGGAGTTGTTATTGATGAAAAACTATATATAATTTTTTTTATGAAAAAAAGAGAAAATAATTAAATTAAAAATGAGAGAAAAGTTAAAAGAAACGGTCATGTTTCATTTTTACCCTTAACTAAAAACATGAATTTATTTACAAAGATAATTGTACATGGCATAAACGTCTTGTACAAAGAGAAACCAAAAAGAAGTTACAAAAAGTAGTTGACTATTTTCATTTTCATATAAGATAATTATTCTCATAGATAGAGACTATATATAAAGAGAGAGAAGAAAGTGATATAGTAATAACTTTAAAAGAATTAATCCTCATTTTTACTATTTATTCTTTTGACATCTAAGTATTAAGATTAGCTACTCTATTTTTGTGAATATCAAGATTAAATGCTCATTATAACCATTAGCTTTATAAAAAAAATGAATGATGAGACTAGAGAGTAATTATAAATATATATGAGAATTGTTATCTTATATAAGAATAATAATGACTAATATCAACTATTAGATTAAAATGAAAGAGTCTTATTAAAATACTTTAAATTCAAATTAAAATATCATGTAACAATAAAATCTCTAATAGATTTACCCAAAAAAAAATTAAATCTCTAAAAAATCTAAATTATTACATCTTAAAATCATTAGCATAATCGTCATTATTACGGTCATCATGATTATCATCAGAACTACTACTAATATATATATATATATATATATATATATATATATATATATATATATATATATATATATATATATATATTCTTTTGTTGTTTAATTTCATTGTGATTTTAGCGTCGTGCAGGTACAAAATATTCATATTTATATATTATATGTAAAGGTTGAATAATCATTAGTTGATTTAATTATCAAAGAACGAGCCAGTTATTCACAAGAATTAGTTTCTTTCATGCATTTTTGTATACTGTTTCTGTTAACTTTTTTCACACATCTTAGCAATGTCTGCTTCCAATAATGATAAGAAAACAATGAATACTCTCAACAATGATCAAAATCAAGAAACAATGACTACTTCAAGCAAAGGAATAGCTACTTCCAAAAATCTTATGGAAGAGTAAGTAAAAATTCTCCATTGTTCACAAGAAAATATTTTATAACATTAACATTTCTTTAATCATTTTAACATATACATTTTGCTCAATAACCTTTCTCCAATATTGGATGAAAAAATCATCAAGGTTCGAGCTTGAAGAATTTGTGAGACTCGATCTTAGCATCTATGAGAAGAAAGATTTTATTAGCACCGATATGCTGTTAATTGATGAGGAGGTTTCAAATCTTATTCTAATCTTTAGTTGCACTATAATAATATATATATATATTTTTATGTTAATTTTTTATAATGTTCAGCCGGTAGATCAAGATTTTAGCTAGTTGAACAACAACTATTGATTTGATCCAATATAATTTAACAATAATGCATAATTGAATTTTAATTGATAATTAAGCATATAAACTAAGAAATGTTAATGCATGTTTTAATTTGTGTTATGCATAGTGAATTTCAATACATATATTTTACTTTGTCTTAGTTTCCTTTTTTATACTTTTTATTTTCAATTATTAATTTTAATTATGAAACTTTTAACATTGAAAATTTATCAATATAGCTACTTTAAATTTCAAAAATATTTATTTATTATTATATTGTTATTATTCAAAGAGAGGTAAAGTGATTATCTCGGTAATTAATTAAAAAAAAGGTAACAATTACTAAAATCAAGTGCTGAGATAACTTCAATAAGTAGTAAGTACTGAAATTAAAAACAAGGAACAAATAATAATAATAATCTGTAACTATAGTCAATCACAAGATTTTATGATTTTTTAATCTTAATTCAAAAATTAAATAATATAAATATAAATAGTTATAAAATATTCAAAAATAGTATAATTATTGTTAATGATGTTGTCTTTTTGGATTCACTGATATTTCTTATAAAAAGATAATTCTAATAATAATTAAATAAAAAGATATAAATTCTAAAATATACAATATATTTTTATAGAAAATAACAATAATAATAATTACTACCTCTACCCCACAATAAGTGTCATTTGATTTTTAAATGTAACATTAATTATTCTTTTTCACTAATATCCTAATAAATGTTACTTTAGTTTTTAAGTCTAATAGTATTAACATTATTATATTTCATCTAATTAATAAGGTTAGTTTTGTAAAATTATTGTTTTTTAATCTATTTATTAACCTTTTCAAATTGGTATAAAATAAATTAAGATGACACTCATACGAAGGATGTATTATTATTCCTAGCGGAAATAGAGGTACTACCATATTTGTGTATCCATATTTTTATTGTGCTAAAGTTTATACAATTTACCTTATTATTGGGTTATAGTATAAAGAAATGTGATTATTGTATACATAGATATAAAAAAGAGTCATAAATATAACAGAAACACACATGCGTTGTGGTATGTCCATATTTCTATTTCGCAATTTTCACTAAAATTGAAATATTTTTCTTATTATTGAGTTATGGTATGCTATAAAAATCTGATTATTATATACATAGATATAAAAAAGTAATAAATATTAAGTAAATTAGTCTTCTTGATCCTTAATTTATTTACTATGTTCAATTTGCTCCCTTATCTTTAATAGGTTTAGTTAGTCCTCTTTATTCTAAGATAAATTAAATTTAGTTTCTTTATTTTTACAAGTTTCAACTTGGTTTCCTCTGTAACATGAATTTAATTTGGTCTTAATTCGCTATGTTAGCTCCAAACATTTTAAAAAATACAGTTAAATTTGATTTAAAATATAAATAAATTGAATGATTGTTTTTAAAAATAAAAAGATTAACTTAAATATATTTTAAAAACAAGGACCTAATTAAAACTCATAACAATAAAAGAACAAAATTAAACCTAATAAATGAATTGATTGATTTCTTTCTTGAAAATTTATTCACAACAATGTTGTTTTTCGATGGGATACATAGAGTAGTTTTGTTTTTTTTTTTTTCAAGATATGAAGAATGTAACCAACTGTTGTTTACAATCTGTCATGTCTTTTATATTAAATTCTAAATTAGCTCATTGCTCTATTCTTGTTTTTTGATTTTTTGTAATAAATTTGACATTGGTTGTTTGATTTTATTTTTAAGATTCTAAAATTCTATTATTTACACATTGTCAATTTTTTTTAAAAATAAATTATTGTTATTGTTTTATCTTATTTTTAAAATTCCAAAATAATATTAGTTAAAAAATGACAACCTTTTAACTTTAAAATTTCAACTCAATAGTCGTTTTGTATGTTGTTAACCTTCTAAAATTCTTGGTCTCCACTACACTATTTGCGCTGCACTCTTTGCGGCTTTTTCTTTGAACGGTCTAGTTTTCTTTGTTTTTTAAGTTTAATTTAAATCAAATAATTACATAATCTGCTTTGCTGAAAAAAAAAAGAAAAAAAAACTGCTTGTTTTTTTTTAACAGAAAGTAACGTTTTTTAAACAATAACTGAATTAAAAAAAGAGATAACATTTTTTATTCAAAAAAATTACTGAATTACAAAATGATAACTGTAATACCTTCAATTTAACTCGAAGTAAAAATAATATCAAGATCCAAATTCCTCCCGCAATCAAATTTTTTACAAATCGAATAGGATTTAATGATGATAACTTGAAAGATTGTTAATTGTTGATAAGATAAATAATAAAATCTAAATTAACAATTTGAAAATTTTGTTACAAATTAAAATTGCAATCTTTACTTTCTAAATAAAAATTAGAAAATCCATTATTAAAAAGTTGGTTTAAAATTATATTATGTTTCAAACGTTTTTTTTTTAGTTTTGTAAAATTTATTGTGGTTTCTATTCTTTATGACATCCAACATCCATCGCTATTTAATTATAGTTTTGGTAATACAAGTATACATGATTAAATAAACTAAAATTATACACAACTAATAAATGATGTTTTTCCCACCTAATAAGAATATAATAAGATCTTACTATACGGGATAAAGAATGTCAAATACAATTCTTAATCTCCTTATATGTCAAACCAAGTAGTCTTGAGAAAATCTCGTAAACCAATAAAAAAGAGAAATTGAGATGGGTAACGATTCATTCACAAAACACATATGTTGTATTTGTATCCTTGGCTGGAGGCCTCTTATGGCCTAAATTGTTACATATCATCTAGTGTTTTATTTTCATTTTGTACATGATAATTTCATTCAGTGCCCTGCTGAAAAGCTCACACCTTTCTATCATCGGATATATTCTTGACTATAAGATTGAGCTCATTGAGCTTCACAAAATACTGCACTTTTTAGGCTCTGAACTCAATCAGACCTGAAACAACGAATAGAAGGGGAAGCGGCGTTGCAAAGGGGAGGCAGGAAAGAGATTTTTTTGTAAAATAAATCTGTAATTAGTAAGAAATTTGGTTCCATCTAAATATTCACCATAAAGTGATCCAAAAAAAATACATTAACATTTTATTCCTTTACTTTATTGAGTATTACATTTCTCACATTACAAATCATTTCAAAATCCACCACATTCATCACAACTGGTTGAATTTATTGTGTCTCGGCAACTAATTTAGCTCATTTTGAATTTTTAATCACTTCATCTTCACAGCCAGTTTGTCGAAGTGTAGTGTTTTGAATGAGACTGGCAGACCAGTTTGTCAACATAAAACTGGGATTTTGGCAAAAGGATCATCTCAAATTTTGCTAAAGGCACTTAATTTGACTCTTGATAACGGTAGATATCAGAGCTTAAGAGCATATATAGTTCTTTGAAGAGATAAATCAGAATTCCAAAAAGGACAAAACAATGAAGTCTTCGTATCTTATTTCCCATGGAAACTTAAGGCATGTAAGCTAGATAAAGATACATTTTGTACTTGGTTCCCCTTCCAAGCCCCAACAACCTAAGGAGCCTCCACTTGAAGGCAATTGATGATATCAGCATACAAAAAAGTACAAAAATTTGCTCAAGAACAGGCATGGTCAAAAATCAAGGTCAAGAATCATCTAGATTGGAATCAAATTGAATAGTAGCAAAGAAAACTAATACGTGGAGCTGATCACTCTGATATCCATATATGTATATCAACTAGAGGTTTTTAAGAATATTTCTCTAGACCAAACCCAGCTCTAGTAAACCTCAAATCTCCATTTGACATTGCTTGACTCAACTTTGCAAGCATTTGTGTTGCAAGGAACAGAATTGTCTTCAAAGGACCTAATCACATTTCACCTTATTCATCTATCTTTTGATTGCTTCAGAAAATTTGGAATGCTTGAAAGTTGGTTTCCAGAAGTGAGATGTATGCTTGAGGCACTCCAAGATAGATTCTAAATAACATTTCGTGTTTAGAATCAACTTAAACTAACATTGCTGTAGTCTAGAACACTTTAGTTCAGAATGATTGAAAGAGATATTGCTTTTGGGAAGATATATATAACCAAATTGTGGATAGCAGACAAATACAGACATGCTATTTCGATTCTTCTGACATAAGGAAGATATATCATTTGACTTCAAAATCAAATTGCTGTCTCACACTCAGGTACCAAATATGCAATTAAGATAAAGCAGGTGTCAAATCCAGGTAAGGGAGATCAGAGCAAAAATATTAACATATCAAGTCATCAGTACAGAGCTAAGATCCCTAATAACATATTTCCATACAAAAGTACTTCTAAAAATTCAGTTCTGATAATCACAGATCTCACCTATTTTGAACTTGAAGCATAATGATCTTAGATGTCCTCGCAACATAAAAAATGAATTATTATAAAAGAACAACCTTTGTTTATGAAAAGAACAATGGGGAAGAGAAAATGTTACACTTGCTTTCCAGTAGCTAATCCAATATTTCACTACAAACAATATCAATATCATAACACTCATTACCCATAAGGATAAAAAATTAAAAATCATTTGGATGTATCCATGATTTCACATAAAAGTATGCACTAAAAGAAATTTGACAGGTAAGCAAACAAAGTGACGACGGAGGAAAGTGAACTGCAGGTCTAATTAATACCCCCCCCCGGTTAATATTCTCATCTTCCATGGTTAATCCACCAGAGTTGCTTGCATCAGTATCCAGCAGAAAAATAAAAACTAACTCTACCTGAGTGCATTCCAATCCAGTTTCTATCAGCCTCCAAACCCCATAAATGTTTATGAAATTTGAACAGGTTAAGTTAGTGGGTAAACCAAGATTCATAGGCTAAGATGCAGTACAAGAATAATCATTCCAAAGCCCCTGATGATCCACAAGACTTTCACTATTATCGGGTAGTGATAGTCAAATGTACACTTACAAGTTACAACCTTATCCACATGTGTAGAAATCGTTTAGACCATAACCTGTTGTCACTAAAAAAGGTCACCAAATGACAAGCTTACCATTGAAAACATAGAAACCTGGAAGTCAATCTTAAGAATGAAATAAACAGTTCCTGAAGAAAACCTTCATAAACGATAAAACACTAGGCACTCTTTTTGGTGTCAAGAAGAATAATAAATCAACCACGATCCCACAAATAAAAAATTATCAGTAAGCAGATTTAACTAAAGGAGCATTGAATCAGTATGCTATAAATATGACTCAAACTACAAACTCCCTCTATGGCTCTACCCCAAAACGTACGACTCAAAATCAAGGAAAAGAAATAAATCAACCATGATACCACAATTCAAAATCACTAGTAAGTGGACTCAGCTAAACGACTACTGAATCAGTATGCTATCAATCAGACTCAAACTACAAACTTCCTCTACCCCAAAACCTACAGCTCAAATCTTCAAGCACAAAATGGAAAATTGAGGTCAAATTCAATCATAGCAACGTGATGAACAACAACTGAACAATTGAACAGTTAAGAGTCAGCAGAAACCTTTACAATCTACAGCACCGAATCCAGGTGATCAACGTGCCCTTTATACACCTCCATAAGCCCCGGTACACGATCCTGGAACCGCCCCACAAACTTCTCCAAAAACAACTTCTCGGTGATCAAAATAGCCGAGCTAAGCCGTGAGTCACTCTTCACCAGCCCCCTCTCCTTCAACACCTTCATAACGCGAGACCGCGGCATAATTGTCTTCTCCAAGTTGGGGCTGAGAACCCCCGGAGTCCGAAAAATATCCTCTGCAGGCCACCCCATATCCTTAACCAAAAACCTCATGGTCCTCATGACCTTATCCTCCGACATCAACATACACTGAGGGTACCTCCTGAAGGCACAAAGACACATCTCATTAGACCAACCCCACCTCTCATAAACCTCCACCCTCTTCTCCCAAGCCTCCTTGCTAGTCCCAACCACCACCTTCACCGCCTCCACAAACATGGTTTTCATCGGATCAAACCCGAATTTCACCACCTTCTCCACAGCCTCCACGAATTTCGTGTGCTCCACACACACCACACCGAGGTGGTTGCACACCAGGTGGGCAATGGGGCCCTGCGGCACCCCTACACCTCTTAGGTGCTCCACGTTGGGGATCAAATGGTTGATCAAGCCACGGCCGGTGAGGCACCAGGGAACACGTTTTAAGGCCAAAACAACCTTGTCTCTGTCTCTGAGGACAGTGCTGAGGATGTTGTAGCGCGGAACAAGGCAGTACTTGAGGCTGCCTTCCAAGAGGACGGAGTTTCCGATGAGGAGTTTGGGGAGGTCGGAGGTGGAGAGGCCGATGGAGAGGAAGAACTGGAGCTTGGGCAGAATGGTCTTTTCGGGTTTGATCTTGAGGACTATGGGGAAGCGTTTGACAAGGAGGGACAACTGGAGTTCGGAGAATCCGAAGGTTTTGAGGAGGTTAAGGACGGCGTTAGGCTGATCGGGGGATTTGAGGTGGACCCTTTTAGAGAGCTTGAGGGCCCACGCGGGGGACAGGTTGCAGGTGTTGATGAGGTAGGAGAGGGTGAAGTTAGGATTTTTGGTTTGGGATTTGGATTTGGATTTGGAAGAAAAGGGGTTGAGGAAAATGGATGGTTTGTGTTGTTGTTGTTGTTGCAGTAAAGAAGAGAAATGGGTTTGGGTGGTGATGAATGGAAAAGAAGGGGCTAGTGTTGAAATCAGAGATCTTTGCTTAAGCAAGGTAAGCATCATTTTTTGGTTGAGTAGGTTTCAGCTTTCAGATGCTGTGATTGCAATTGCATGACACATTACGAGGAGAGTCCCATTTGTGGGTTGCACAACACAACGGTGAGTTGTTCGATCACCTGTCAAGAAATCGGGTTATAGAGGAGTCATTGGAACCCCCTCCTTAATATTAATTTTTTCTTAGCAGTTCTTTTTGGATATGTACATTAATAATTTAAAAATAAATAACTAGATTTGTAATAATTTTTTTAATAGTGAAAATAATGATTAAAGTATTTGTATAACTCTCATAATTTTATATTTTTCAATCATTTTTAACATCACATTCCTTTGAAAACATTTTGATTGAAATTTAAAAGAAATAAAAAATTTTAATGAGTCACACTCCTTATTTAATAACTCTCGTAGTTTTCTATTTTTTTTAATAATTTTTAACCAATAGTGTATGTTAATAAGAGTGTGTTACTAACATTCTTGTTAAAATTAAATTCGTTTTGATGCAAAAGCTACAAGAGTAGTTACAAATTAGATCCAATGATAATCACGTCTGACCAAGTTAAGATTCGCATTTGATGGCTACAACCATGAAATAATAGCACATGTCTAAACTTCATTCAAAACCCATATTAACATGAAAACTACTATTGCGTGTGCTGATAGACACAAGTTGAGGGATTGTAGGAGGTGGTTCCAAACATACACAAAGAACATTTGTATATAAATTGTCATACATTCCAATGAACCCAAAAGCGTGTTTTTGGAAGGATTCAATGGAATAGACATTTAGTGTCTTCAAATGTAAATTCAGACACAAATTTAGAGGGTGTTTGTTTTTACATTTAAGTTTCAAATGATTGAATGTTCATTGAAATTGTATGAATTAAAATAAATACAAACTCACGAAGAGTTTGTGTTGATGAGTAGAGAGGAGGAGGAGGGAAGGTTTATGTTGTTGGGAAGGTTTTTCACATTCATGTATAGTTTTCCAATTATTTCAGGATCACTAATAGTGCGGTTCAAGCCGAACTGTTAATATAAAATGGTTAGTTTGATTTTTTTCTTTGAGAAAAAAGTTTTTTGCATGGCCCTAATTGAGAGTTTTTCAAAGTTTGGTTCAAGCCTGCATCTTTTTCAGAGACAGCCTATAAAAGTCACTCATGGTTTAGACTGTTATTCCAAGTAGGGGTTCCAACATTACTTTAAGCACATTTTAAAGGTTCAAATTTGAGTTACATAATTCTCAAAATTTCTAGAGGCTAGAACTGTTGTGTATATATACAGTTTGGAAAGAGAGGCATCAAATAGAATTCTCAATGCATAGTTCAAACTAGCAAGTTCTTGAAAACTAGAAATAATAGAAACAAAATTCGTTATATAACAAAAAAAAAATATCTACAAAATTGAGTAATCAAAGAGAAGAAAACAGCAATTGATTCTGAATAAGAAAATAATCAGTCCTATTAAATCTCAAATTTATTTACATTGTATATACCAGATTACAACCAGTGCTAAAGCACAAGATTTTGCATTCATTGTGGAGTCAACAATTATTACAACACCATACTCAACATAACAGGATGACCATCACAATTTTATAAGGACTGACTTATAAGGTAAGTGACCCTCCACAATTTTTTATTTTTTATTTTTTGTTAGGAAATACTTGAGAAGGCTAGAATATATTTTGATCATACATATCAAGTCCATCGACTACATACCAGAAGGAATCAGAAATGAGTTCTATATCTGTAATCAGCAAAACACTTTAGCAGAAAACACAGGAAATATTAATAGGCATAACCATTAGGCCTAAGAAATGATAGTGTGAGTATAAGAGGTTCAAAGAATAGATAAAAATAAATTATTGGAATGTTGTCACTAGCAAGACATAAGGAAACAAAAATTAAAAAATAACGAGGAACAACTAAAGTAAGGAAGCTGTAGCTAACATTTGTAAGCTTTAGCTTTCCAAAATCAATTTAATTCATTATTAGAAATGTCATCAATTTATTATCTTAATGTCCGTAATCAGTGAATAGTATAATGGAAACTGGCATAAAGAAGAATGCAAGATTATTTTACCAAATTATTGAAAAGTTCAAATGTTCAATCAATTTGAAACTAAGTACAAAGTTCACAAAGAAAGACAATAGGTTAAATAATGGTCGACATCTAAGAGCACGTACTCAAACTATGTAAATCATAACATCTAACAGAAAATAGAGCTTCAAAATCAGTGTATCAGAAACTCATTGTAAACATTTCAAAGCTTAAAATAAATTATCATCCTCTGAAATCAGTTCAAATCATGCAAGCTGCCAATACCATCACCAAAACTACCACTCACCACAATCACATAGTGTATACAAAAAAATTATAGAATATAACCGCTATCAATCTTTCCCAATGTGTTACTAGATAAAATTATTAGCATGTTTAGATTACACGCAAGAATCAATTCTACCCTATAAAATAATGGTGATACCATGGAAAAGTATAAGCAACTATTTGTGGTTTTGCCTTCACCATGAAAAAAGTAGCTGTTCCTAGTAAAGGACAGTAGGAAAACATTAACATCAGAAAGGACCAAAGTCATTAGCATAGGACCAATATTAGCATCAAGTTTCCCCTTGTATTTCATACACACAGAGAGCTGTAGGTCTTATTTGGTCCGCATCACCCTTTGGGATTCAAAGGGTTAACATCTTGGCCCGTGACATCTATAATTAAAGCAGCCCCTAAAGCTAAATAAAGTTCTGCAAATTTGAAAATGAAAGTGCACCATGCCATTAGCTATAGCTTTTGGCTTAATGGAAAGGGCTGGATCCAAACTTTGATCATAAAAGTTGATGCTATTAAATCCCTTAGTGCATTGTTCTTAAATATCTACAATTCTTCATTATTTATACAGAGTTACGGACTTTGATTACCAATATTATTTGCCAAAGTGACCTTCCCCTATTTTCTAGTTGATCCCACAAATAATCTAAAAATCTGCTCAGAACTCAGATCCAAAGGACAGAATTCTCCTTCTAAGCCTTTCCCCTTAGTTGTCAGTTCTCAAATGACCACAAAATACAATACCCACTCGTCTAAACTCTCCCCCAATTTAAGCGCTAATTCCAATTTTTTACAACTTTAACTGCTAAACTATTCTAACTAACTACTCTCAGGAACTATCAAAATCATAAAGATTACCAGCGGTTGACAAAATTTCAAATCTAAACGTATCAATGAGTCCATGTAACAGTATGCACTAACAGGTTATAGGGACAGTTTTATGTTAAAGGAGCTACATGATAGTAAGAAATCTTAATAAATTCATTTATTAAATAATGAAAATGGTAGCACGACTAAATGCAATTTGGTTCAAAAAGAAATAAACTTTGATAATTGATTCCCTCTGCATGCTTTAATAAAAAAGGGGCTCCTAACAAGACATTTTATATAGTTTATGGTAGTTTGAACTATGTAGCATGCCTATCAAATGTCAGTTTTGTTTAAAATGAAAAGTATAGTATGGTTATGTGATAACAGAACGAACCTCAGATGAAACAAATGTTTCCCATAATAGATAAACACGTTTAAAACAAAAAAGGTAGAGATAAAGATAAATTTAATCAGAATTACCCCATAATAGAACGAACCTCAGATGAAAATCATCAGTAAGTAGATTCATGCACTTCGTTATAAAATTAATAAGATAAAGTAAATGAAACTCAAAGTTTAATTTAGCACTAAAAAACAAAAAGAAGTTGAAAGTTAGGACTAAAAACCTTCAAAGACTATATTTCATTCTGATTATTGATCAACCCTTTGTAGACATCAGATAAATGAGGCAAATCATCCTGAAATTTGATGACAAATTTCTTCAGAAAGTTTTTCTCATTTATGCAAATAAAGGAACCGAAGTGAAAATCATTCCTAGGCAGATTATTTGATTGCAAGATTTTAATTACTGAGAATCTAGGGATAATCCTCTTCTCTAAGCTGTAAGATAGAACAAGAGGATAATCAGCAATATCTTCTGATGGCAAACCCATATCCTTCACTAGGAAACTCATTTTTTTTGTATATGTCTCCTTTGACAACACCATAAAAAAGGGAAACTTGCCAAATGCTCGAAGAGCTATTTTGTAGCTCCAGCCCCACCTCTCATAAACCTCAAATTTTGAATCCAGCATTGCTTTACTAGTAGATAAAAGCAAATGGACAGCCTGCACAAAAGATACTTTCAAAGGATCACACCCAATTTCCTTAGCAGTCTTGACAGCTTCCACAAATTTGGAATGCTTCCTATATGCTGCACCAGGAAAATGGCCCATCAAGAGAGAGATGGAAGTTTGAGGCACACTAGATTGCCTCAAAACCTTAATGTTTGGAACAAAGTTATTCATCATGTCACCATATGTAAGACAAAAAGCGGTAATTTTCAAAGATCTAACAACTTTCTGATCATCGCCGACTATATCACGCAGGATCTCATAGCGGGGGATGAGGTAATTTTCCAAGCTACTCTTCAAGATAACATAGTTACGAAGTAGGATCTTTGGCATGTCAGTGTTGGAAACCCCAATAGAACGGAAGAACTTCAGTTTAGGCAAAAGGGTTTTCTCTGCCTTTATAATAAGAACTTTGGGATATTTCTCAACGAGTTTTGCAACCTGGATTTTGGACAAACCATAGTTGTTGAGAAGATCAAGAACAGCATTTGGGCCATGTGCGTTTTTCAAATTGACCCTGTTGGAGAGCTCCTTGGCCAGTTTTGGGGACACCCCACATGAGTTAATGAGGTAAGACACAGTAAAGGTGTCACCTTTGTGGTGGTTTCCATCTGATTCAGAATCAGAAGAGGTGCCTGAAGTGAGTGAAGTGAAGGAAAAAGGGAAAGCATTGTGTTTGTGTTGCAGAAGAGAACCCAATTGAATATGGGTAGTGCTTTGGCGTGCGAATGATGATGATGCAGTTAATCTTGCCATTTGAAAAAAATTAGGCATCATTTACTCACAGATATGTAGGCTCCACTCTGAGTTTCAGACTATTGGCATAGCACGTGAAAGCAGGGTATGCGGTTCAACGCTGCAACCACTTCCTCTTCCTCGCAAAGAATCTTGACAATGTTATACTTGCAAATGACAGCGTTTGCCGAAGGGATTTTGGGAATGTGAGAACTGGAAAACGCCAATGTTACCTGCTTTAAAAGTTGTGAAACCCAGGCCGGGATCATGGAATACTGGTCCAATCGATATTTGACCTGATTTGATATGATATATATTAAAAAATTTAAAATTATATATATTTATTATATATAAGTATATAATTAATATTATTTGATTAAGAAAAATTCATTCATACTCCTAAATTCAAAATAACTATTGAAGTATTAAAGTTGATAACACAAATTCTAATTCAATAAGACAATTACGCAAGTTCATAATAAATTTTGAAATGAAAACACAAATAACATCAACATGATAACATCCATGAGTTACATCCAAGGAGCCAATGTTGGGTCAATTTCAAGTAATCCTTCTTCATCAAAAGATTGAAATTTTTCACCGATATTACTTTCATTTGGATTAACATCTTTCATGGTGTTGTTTGGTGGTTGTGACACATCATCATCCTCATATTCATCCAGATTTAATTTATCTATGGAAACATCATTATAGATTCAAATTAGCAATTAACATAAGTACATAAGTGATACCTAATAAATACTAATGTTATTAAGAAACATACCAATATCATATGAAGTTGATTGAATGAACATGTTTGTAAGATCATTACGTAAAGTCTCCACCTCTTCACGAGTTAAGAATGATGGTGACTCCTCCAACACCTAATTACAATGGTCATCAAGGGTTTCCAAATTGATTGGGTCATAATTTCATTGTCTTAGTTGATTCCTAAATTGATCAAAATGTTCATATATCAACAATTAAAAAAAATCCTGGCAAAATAGGTAAACAATCAAAGTATAATCAATATAATAATACCTTTGTTGTAACCTCAAGTTATAACAAACATAAACAAGGTCATTAAGCTTTTGATGTTCTAACCTATTCCTCCTTTTTGAATGGATCTGTTCAAATATACTCCAATTTCTATCACAACCCGAAGCACTACAAGTTTGGCTTAAAACACGAATAGCCAATTTTTGCAATTGTGGAGCATTACATCCATAACAATCCCACCATTGATCTAAAGTAAAACATATAAAGAAATAAATCAAATGCAATGAATATATTATAACTCGCTAAAATAAATCACAAATTAATAATGTTATCAGAGTATCAAACACTAAATTTACCTAGCACGACTTTGTTCTGTTTACATATTGCAGCTTGTATAGCAAAATCTCCTTCAAAAATTTTATATATCCTCATGCCTTCATTTAATTTATCTTGCAACTCAAGATCTCCATGTGTGTACCTATCAATGAGTTCCAAAATCCCAGATTCTGTGTTCTTATGCTTTTCAAATTCTTCAGCATTGAATCTTCAAGCCAGATTTAACTAATAACCAGTTTCATGTAGATCTTTGCGAAGCTGTGAATCCCAAAGCCTATCAAGGACTTCTAAATAAGGCTCCACTTTCCTCTTATTTCTCTAAAACCTCATAACCATCTCCTCCCTGGCCTTATACATAGCCTAGTAAAGAAAACCCATGGCGGGTTTATCTTCACTATCAACAATACGTAACAGACAAACTAACGGCTCTGTAAGCTTCACAATATCAACACACCATTTCCAAAAACCAGAGTCCAAGATTTGCTCCACAAATTTTTTAGCCTTGGAGTCTTTGGCAAAGTTGGGCTTATCCAGTCCCTAGATGTCACCATGGGCCAATATGCTTTGCAAGGCAATGAAATTAGTTGCAAATAGAGTTGGAGCTGGACAAAGTTCTTCCACTTGTATGTTGTTTCATCAAGAATAATGCATAACAATGATTATATATGTACTTAGTTATTTTTAAGGCATGTGAAACAATCTCACTTACTTCCTCAAATTTCCCAAAGTCTTGCAACATTAAATTAATGCAGTGAGCAGCACAAGGAGACCAATATACTTTAAGAAACTCTTTTTCCAATAACCTACCAGTAACAACATAATTTGCAGCATTATTGGTTACAATGTGAACAACATTTTCTGCTCCAACATATAACACCATCTCCTTGAAAAGCTTAAACAACATTTCAGCAGCTTTAGAAGCATAGGAAGAAGCATCAACAGACCTTAAGAAAATAGTCCCTTTAGGATAATAAACAAGAACATTAATGAGAGTTCTTCTAGAGTGGTCAGTCCACCCATCAGCCATCAGAGTACATCCAGTTTCCTTCCAAACTTCTTTGTAACTTTCAACAAGCTTTCTCACTTCATCAACCCACATATTTAACAAAGGACCACAAATTCTATAAAAATTTGGGGCTTTATACCCTGGACTCATGCTACTAATAGCATTAATCATGGGTTGATAATATGTTGAGTTAACTGCATTAAATGGAATTGAAGCATCTATCATCCATTTTGCAATGGCTTTGTCACACTTTTCTACAATTTGCTTATTTTGCAAGACACTCTTCAAGCAAGGTTGAGCTCCAGGAGTTGTTCTAGGCATGAAATACTCATCTACATAAGGAGTGTTCTTCCCCTTTTGAGACTTGAAAGAAATTGGTTTTGGAGTTTCTCTTAATTCCTCAACTACTCTCACAAGGTCTTCATCCATTTCAAATGTATCACTTTTTTTAGATTGTTCTTGCTGCACTTTTCTTTTCTTGTTCTTTTCAATCTATTCAAGTAATTGCTTCATTTCATGTTGGACATCAACAGAAACCTTCTTGCAAGCCTCTACTTGGCCTTTTTGTCCTGCCAAGTGAGCCTTAAACTTGTTAATACCACCTCTCTTAATTCATTTATCACAATAAATACACATCATTGTCACTTTTGTAGCACCCTGATCAATTTGTTTACAATGTCCCCAAGCTGGATCATTTTTTCCTCTAACATTCTGAGAAATATTTGGAGTGGATGCTTCTTGAGATCATGGAACTTTAGTAGATGACATGTTCAAGTCTAATTGCAAACATTAACTTCATTAGTTAGTGATCATATCATCATATATGATATTCAAAGAAAAAAAAAACTAGATTTTTAATAGAGAATACAAATATTCAACTCTAGGTAAAAGCACCAATATATCATGTTTTAAAAATCTTAGAATGCATATTTTTTAATATTATCTTGACAGATGCATTATATTCACATATACAAAAAATTGTTGGGCCAACCTGTTTTGTGGAAGCTTATTATCATAAAATTAACAAGCTGCATAAAATTAACCTAAACTCAAGCTTCTATATAGAAAAGTACCGAATATCCATAATACAAAAAGAAGATGATAGGATACATTATTTTCTTCCCATATTAATCTTTGTATTGTTTAAAGTTTAAATTGTGATAGGAAGACATTCCTTTCAGTATATTTTGGTACTAATTATTAACATGATAGTGATGATACCAAAGTATACTTAAAAATCTAAGTAGCTAATTAATACATAAGTCAAATGCAAATTATGTACCTTTTCTTGGCAAAACTGAGGCTTAACCCAAAAATGAATGCTAAAAAAAAAACCAAAACTGAATGCTAAAAAAGAAAACTCATGCTACTAATATTAGATAATTCTAAATATCTAATATTTGCAAGCATCTAGCCTTAACCCAAAACTGAATGCTAAAAAAAACCTCCAGCTGTTAAGATCTTCACATCGTTTCAAACAACACTAAGATACATATGAAACAGGAAGCTTGTAAGGAAAAATTTATTTTGTATATTATGTGTCCAAGTATCAATTTAAATGTATAAAGCAGAACTTGAAGCATTGAAACAAAATGTAGATATTTACTATTCAAATTGTTTTACTTTAGTGAATAGTAAGGCAATGTATATCAAACCAACTTCACTACTTATGCCTATTGGATACAAAATTAAGAAGGTGTTATATCCACTAAGGAAAAGTAATATTCAACTTAAGAACATAATAAGATTCGCCTAGTGCTACACTTCATGAAAGCAGCTTTACATTGAAATTTAATACCTAAACCACAAAAAGTGTGATGGGGTAAGTCCAAAAACCTCTTTAAATGCAAAGAGAAAATAGTCGAAGACCCAAAATAGGAAAATCGTGGAATTGTCGAAGAGAAAATTATATATATCAAGAAATGTCGAAACCATGGAACTGTGGAAAAGCAAAAGCAAAACTAGTTGTGTAGCTAACCTTGTTTGACAAAAAAGTAATAGACGCGTTAGATGAGCTTCTGGTTGGGACGTCATTTTGATGATTTTGTATTTTTTTTACACGAAAATCCAATATGGGTTTTAAAAACCAGCCGGGGCACCGGGTTTGCACAAACTCGATCGGGTCTAACCGAGTCATATCGGGCTAGATGCATGATCGGTCCAATAACCAAACCGGCTCGATTATGACATTGGGTCCCAGTCGGACCGATCCAACCTGCCAGGTTAGACCGAATTTTTTAACTATGCCTGCATTCACGCAGTCGCGGACCATCTGATAATCAAATGGTTAGTATTTTAAAAGTGTTTTTTAAGTTAAATTTATTAAAATAATTTATTAATCATTGAATCTTCATCATATAGTTTTAATCATTTAACTGTGGGAACGTGTGTTTTCACCAACTACAGAAAATCCAGATCCCAATAGTCATTCTTAGATAAGAAAAGTAAATAGAATAAATACTTAATTCTAGTAATTTATTTTTTAAGAGCTTTTTTTATATTTTTAATATTAACATTTTTTTTTGTTGTATAAAAAATTATTCGTATTTATGATATATCATAGAGGATAAAATAGTTTTTTCATATATTATTACGTTAAATTGATTGGCAAGTCTATGTGTTTTTACCAAATTTTTAACTAAGTTTTTTTAAAAAATTTATTTGAATCCCTGAAACTTTATTATTTTTTCAATTGATTTATCTCATCTATCTTCGTTGAGTTAATTATTAGAATTTCAACCTTTCCAGATCAATTAAACATTCTTTTAAAAGGTAGAGACCTATGCAGATCAATTTAATATTATATAATATTTCAAATAATAAAATAACATAAAATTATAAAAATCAAGATATAAAATTCTAAATTACTATTAATGTCTAAAATATATCTTATAAGATTAAAAATTAATAATAATAATAATAGTAATAATTATTGACAAAATAATTAATTTCTACAAGTAGTACTTAAATATGTATTTATATTTATCTTGAAATATTTTTATTTAATTAAAACACCTACTCAAATCAGTTTTGAACCGATTTTCACTGGTTCTTATTGATTTTATACCGGTTAGAGACTGATTTTCGTATTGTTTCTAAGAAGAGATAGGTTTTTTATCCCTACAAAAAAGAGATAGGTTTTTTGGAATATATGATCCGGTCATTAAACTAGTTTCAAGTCAAATTGATCGAATTTATGATCCAAAAACTAAAATACGATGTTGTTTGGTTCAAGTTTGTAGTTCATTCAGTCTGAAAGTACAAAATTCATAAAGAAAGACTATAGATTAATAATGAACAAACATCTAAGAGCAGATACTCAACCTGAGTAAATCATAACAAATAACAGAAACTCCTTGTAAACCTTTCAAACTTATGATAGACAATCATCCTCTCAAATCAGCTCAGATCAAGCAAACTACCAGTAACATCACCCAAAACTAGCACTACAAGATCCATACTCCATAGTGTACACAAATCACTCAATGTAAAGAAAACAGAGAACGTAGAAGCAACCAATCTTTCCCCACGTGTTAGATGACAAAATTATATCAATGTGGACAACGTATCATATCTATACAATTCAGTAGTGAGAAAAAGGAACCAGTACCATCCAAAGCTACATGATTTCAACTTGAGCGAGTGTCAAAATAAACTTGCCATTTTCATTTGACTACACGAAAAGAAAAAGAAAAGTTTCTATGAATGAATTAAAGCCTCCAAAATGCATCTCCATCTGAGTAAAGTCATAGGACCAAGGTTTTGCCTTGTATTCACACAGAAAGCTGTTGACCTTATTTGGTCAGCTTCAACCCTTGGAATTCCATGGGTTAACTGATTCCTAGCCCATGACACCTGTGATAGACACAGCCCCCTTAAGCTAAATAAAGTCCTGAAAATTTTAAGAGTGTTGCTAGGTGCACCCAGCAAAATTTATAAATGGCAAAAATGTCCTTGGCTTCTTTTTTCATTATAAAAGCTTTTTTTTTCCTGAAAATGCACACAGCTCCATTTTTGTTCGCTTTTTTTCTCTGTTTTTGTGCGGCATTGTCTCCGGTTTGTGGGTTTGTTGTGAACGGTTAGGTGCGGTGAAGGTGAAGGTACCGGTGTTGAGCCCTGCGGTGGTCAGCGGCAGCAAACGAGATACGCAGAAGGTGGTGGCTCTGTCGAAAATGTACAGATCACGTACGGATCAACTTGATCCGTAAGTTGGTGTGTTACTATTACGGATCAACTTCATCCGTAAGAGTAATTATTTTTAATATTTGATATTTTTTGAATTAAGTTTCCCTTTTTTTAAAATTATTAATTTGTTTGTATGACCATTTTTTGTTTGAGTTGGTTAGATGGATGAAGATGAGTGGATGTATGAAATAATGTTTGAACAAGAGGATATGGATTATGAAAATGAAGAAGCATGTGGTGCGAATGAACCGCATGTTGATTGTTCCGATGTATTCAATATTTCTCAGGTTATAATGTTAATGTTTGTCACAGATTTAATAAAATGAATACTGGTAGAAAACTTAAATTATGTGGATTGCTTTGTAGGTGTTTGAGTGTCGAGAGGATGTTTTGCGGTGGGCTCAATCCGTTGCTCATGAAAACGGATTTGTGGCGGTGATTTTAAGGTCGGACACAAACACAGGTAGTAGAGGAAGGACTACGTTTATGTTAATTGACTGTGAAAGGAGTGGCGAGTATAGGTGTAGGAAAAATGAATTTATCAAAAGAGACACTGGGACTAGGAAATGTGGGTGTCCCTTCAAGCTTCATTGCAAGCCAGTGGTTGGAGGAGAAGGCTGGATGGTGAAGTTGATTTGTGGAGTGCATAATTATGAATTGGCTAAGCCATTAGTTGGACATCCATATGTGGGGCGATTGACTAAAGCCAAAAAAACACTTATTGCTGATATGACGAAGTCCATGGTGAAGCCAAGAAACATTATGCTAACTCTGAAGCAACACAATGCCAATAGTTGTTCGACCATTAAACATATATACAATACAAGGAGTGCATTTCGTTCTTCCATAAGAGGAAGCAATCTTGAAATGCAACATCTGATGAAGCTTTTTGAATGTGATCAGTATATTCATTGGCACAGAATAAAGGATGAAGACATGGTTCGTGATATCTTTTGGTGTCATCCTGACGCAGTGAAGTTAGTCAATGCATGTAATTTGGTGTTTTTGATAAACAACACCTACAAAACAAACCGATACAGACTTCCACTACTCGATTTTGTCGGGGTGACACCGACTGGGATGACATTCTCTTCCAGTTTTGCATATGTGGAGTGTGAACACGTTAATAATTTGGTTTGGGCTTTACAACGCTTTGAAGGCCCTTTTTTAAAGCGTGATGCCCTCCCTGGAGTTATTGTCACTAACAGAGACCAAACATTGATGAATGCAGTGAAGGCTGTATTCCCTGATTGTACAAATTTGTTGTGCAGCTTTCACATAAACAAGAATGTGAAGGCCAAATGTAAATCACTAATTGGGCAAAAAAAAATGTTTGGGATTATGTCATGGATTGCTGGGGATGTCTAACTGATTGTCCTTCAGAACAACAGTTTGATGAATGCCTGAAGAAGTTCGAAATGGCTTTCACACCTTAGCCAATGTTTGTTGACTATGTCAAGGAAACATGGATAATACCACACAAGGAAAAATTTGTTTCCGCTTGGACTAATAAGGTGATGCACTTAGGAAACACAACAACAAACATGTATGAAATTGTTCAACTATTTCTATTAACGTTGATGAATTGATGGAATTGTATTATTGTATATGTTTATTTTTATTTGTGTATTTGAAATGTAGGGTTGAATCTGATCACTCGTCTTTAAAAAGATTGTTACAAAATAGCCTTGGAGACTTATGCAGTGTGTGGGATGCCATGAGCAACATGATTACGTTGCAGCACATGGAGATTAAAGCATCATTTAAAATAAGTACACATGTCGTTAGACATGTGTTCAAAAAAACCTTATACAGGAGGCTTCTTGGAATGGTTTCAAGGTATGTTTTAAATCAGATTGCTGCTGAATTAGAGCGTGTTGACTATGCTGGCAAGAATCCCTTAAGTTGTGGTTGCGTGGTGAGAACCACGCTTGGTCTTCCTTGTGCTTGTGAGCTATCCAAATATGTTGGTGATTGCATCCCAATGGATTCAATCCATATGTCTTGGAGGAGACTAAGTTTTTCAGACCAAGGGTTATCTGAGCCCAAAGTGAGCATCAAGGCAGAAATAGAAACAATATCCAAAAGATTCAAAGAACTTGATGTTTGTGGCAAGTTTACTTTGAAGACTAAACTTTGGGAATTGCATACCCTGATCAGAATTCGATGTGTCCTCCTCCAGCAAAGGTTAACACAAAGGGGGCACCGAAGAAACCTATGAGCAGGAACCCAAGGTCAACAAAGCGCGATCCATCTTACTGGGAGTATGTAGATTCCTTTGAATCTATGCAAAATAGCAATTCGTCGGTGAAGCATAGTGCATTATCCTCTGAGCAACCGAATCGAAGAACGATGATGCCCATGTTGGACCAGTTTTAGCCATTTATGCACGACTTCATTGATAAGATTGTTGATGTCAAAGTTGATGGTAACTGTTGATATCGGTCGATTGCTGGTTTATTAGGTATGGGTGAAGACTCTTGGTTGGTGGTCCGCAACCATCTGCTTAAAGAACTTAGCAAATTCTCATAAGACTATATCAAGCTCTTTGGTGGCACGGAGAGATTTGAGGAATCAAGGATGTCACTACTTGTTGATGGGTTAACCAAGGTATGTAATTTATGTATTTGATTTTTAGGACTTAATTTTGATATTAAGTTTGACGTGTATATTTGTTTCATTCAGGTGACTACGGATAAGTGGATAGATATAACCGACATGGAATATGTCATTGCATCAAGGTATAATGTAATCGTTGTATCCTTGTCTAAACAACAAAGCATGACATTCTTTCCTCTTAGAAGTCAACTGCTAGCAAATTCTTCATTGTATCGTATAATTTGTATCGGTCATGTGTACGACAGTCATTTCATTGAGGTACATTGTAGATATGAAGTGTTTTTTTTTTATATTTATGCAATGAGTTTTGTAGGATTGAGTTAACACTTTTTTCTCACACGTACAACAAGTTTATTTAAAAGAACGTTGTCCCTTACTGCCTGTAGCATTGTTATGGTCTAGCAATTGTCATTCGCAAGCGAAGCCGTGGCCAAATCCATATATTAGTAGAATGCAGCATTACAAGAGCTTTGTGATGTTCAAGAGAGACTATGTTGACATAAATGATGATTGAACATGTAATTTATAATGACTGATCGTTTTGAATTGGATTTTCACATTTATGTGTCTTTGTATATTTGTTACGTCCACAACAAAATTATTACTTAATTCTAAAAAAACATGTATGATATATCGTTGTCTGAGTTGACAATACATTGTGAAAAACGTGTATGATAAATTGTTGTATGCATTAACAGAAAGTGCGTGACATGACCTTGCATAGCAAGACTACACATGCAGATCTGATGCAAGATAAAGCGTATCACGTCATTGGTGTAGTTGACAACACATACAGAAAGCATGTGCATGCGCATTTTTAATCTTTAAAAAATGCAACACTGATATTAAAACTCATATATATATATATATATATATATATATATATATATATATATATATGACACTGCCTAAGACTATAAAAAACCACAAGTTTCAGTCGTAACCCAACTCTTACAAAAAAGTATGGCATTCTTGGGAGAAACAAGCAGTCAGACAATTGTGAACTCCACATTAGGTTTTATTTTTTCAAATGGATCCATTATTCACAACGATAATGATGTTTCCTTTCAAGCTTCCACTCCAGTTCCCATTCAAGTACCTAACGGTTGTGATTTTCAAACGTTAAAAACCAGAATACACAATACCCTTAAGCTAACCGATAAGCAATTTTTGGATGAAATTTACTACCGGCAGCCTTTCACATATGCAGGCAATCAATTTCGATTTCAATGTATGCAACTGAAAAATGATGCTGATGTTAATACAATGTTAATGTGTAATCATCAATTTTTGTTTGTTGGTCCAATTGAGTTATTATGTAGCATTCCTAGAACACCATATGATATTTTAAACTTACTTCAAGCCACTATGACCCCTACTCATGATGCCTTGCTATATTACAATAAGAGGTGGAACATGTCACGCCAAAATGAGTTTGTTGGTTACTCGTTCACAGGAAAAAATCCTAAAAATTTTGACATTCCTTCCGGATGTACCATGGATGAACTGAAGAATTTGATCAAGCAAGTTGCGCCTGTTGGGATTCCCCTTTATGTTATTCATGAAACACAAATGATAAGGTGATTGTTTTTTTGGAAACCAAGTCACCATAAGTATTCAAAAAAAGTTATAAAATTCAAAATAATTGAACTCAAAACCAACGATGACGTGATTAAGGTGTTACTTGAGTCAAACTACTGGAAAAAGACTAGGCCTATAGAAATTTTAGTTGTTTTCAGTAAACCTGTAATAAAAATGGAAGATGAGTTGTCCTTGTCGCAAAATTAGCATGAGTTAGTCATAGTATTTGATGCAAATTTAATTTCGTTCGATTATGTTGAAGTTAATGTACGGTTTGAATTAATGTATCGCATAATCGTTCTTTTTTTGTTTTTCTGGAAATGGAAGACAACTTGTTGTTCTCTGTTAAATTTTATTTATACTACTTTTACTTTTTTTGTCGGTGTTACAAATTTATTTTAAATATAAAAAAAAACTACAACAAACGAAAAATAACAATTAATTGTAAAGAAGTGTTTGTATTTTACCCTTTCTAGTTTATAATTCAAAGAGAGTTGGATAATAAAAGGCGATCAAGGAAACAAAAAAATGACAAAAGAATGTATCTTCGAAGATAATTTAATTTGGGGTAACTATATATATTAATAATTAAATAAGTTGATATGTAAATTGAGTAAAAAAAAGTTGATATCAATAGAAAAGAATTTAATTTTTTTAAAAAAATAGAAATATCTTTTATTTGCATAATAAATTAACAAAAAAAATTATTTTGATTTGATTGATTTTTATGTTAAAACAGATAATAATAGCTACTAACTACTTTTGTTGCTCCCAATGAGTTAAGATCGTTAATTATTACTAATTATGTTTGATTTCCTTAAGCAAAACCTTGGATCTAAATATTTTGAATGAAAAAAATATGATTGAATGAAGAAATTCGACGTAAGATGATTAGTAAAGCTCTCCAGTAAAGATTAATCTTTAATGAAAAAATTGACACAAATATTAATTAAGATGAAAAACTAATTATAAACATGAAAATTATTACTGCTAGTTGAGCTTAATTTTGACGGTTACAGTTGATGAGCCTACCATTAGTTTGATTTGTTATTAATTTATTTTGTCGAGCCCTTGGATTTAGTTTATGATTCATGATTGGATCAATCATCTAAACGACATCAACCAGGTGCTTATAATTATACCTAGTACACCGATAATTAAATTTTAAAACATATTTAAAAAACACTTTTCAAAAAAATATTTAATAGGCAATCCTAATATCATCCATTAAGCTAGATTAGACAATCCTAACATATACATCAAATTTCAATATAAAATGTGTAAATAAACTACGACTGATCTGTGTGCCGCTTGCATCGAGACCTAACATAAACTAGCTGGTCTTGTGTGACACTCTTGGCAATCAGCTCATGTGTCGATGTGTCTGGCGTGACCACCCCTAGGTTGAGATGGCTCTCCAACCTCTCCGCAATCGCATGGCAAGCTTCTTGTTAAATACAAATTAGACAAATTATTATGAAAAAATTGACGTAAATGACGTAAATTATTAGTAACACTTACCATTGCATGTCTCGGCTCGGCCACATCGGACCTTGCAGATGTCGACGGTGCTGTTGGCTCCGTGATCGGACGGATATCTATGTCTGGATCCGGAGTGGCAACTCTGGGCTACGTAGCATGACCATCTGCCCGAGGATCTGATGGCTGGCCCGGTGTCATGAATGGATGCGAAATGCAGAAGAACTAGTCGATGTAGTCGCTGGCACACTGACCTGGCACGGCGCACACCTCACCTGCTGCAACCATATGGTCCGAATAGTGCATCCACCTATCATGTAAATCATCATACGACACCCATGAATCGACAGGCGGAGCAGGAATGGTTTGGGTGTATCCAAATTTTCGCATGACCCTCTCTAGTCGGTAATACACAGCAACGACCCCCAGCGTAGGAGACCGAAATAGCATGAAATCATATGGAAGTCTCGGATCGGTCGGTGCTCCCCATTTGGGATCCAATAGACATCTGGAATCTAGAGTCGGTCCAGGCACTCCCTATACGCCGGTGTACGTATACTTTTCACGGTCTTCTTTGTAGTAATCTACCTACAAGCACGCGGTGAATCCTCGTCGTAGTCCGGATCAGCAATGGACTTCGCGACTGAGGGAAAGTACTCGTATATCCAACACTATAGAGGTAACATGAAAATCATAAACATTAATAATGAAAGTCTAAAAAAATTTAAAGTTAAACATTGTTGAACCTCAACGAATCAAAAACATGTTTGTTACCTGCAGCAGCGTGATGTAACCGCCAAGCTGTCGGCTGGTGCTGATAGAAGCATCGTTGAGGCGGTCATACATATTGACCAGCGCAGCTACTCCCCAGGCATACCTCCCAATCTGACTGACGCCACAAAGGGCCTCCAAAAACACAACATGAACATTGGTTGCACTCTTGTTAGCAAAAAGAGTGCAACCCAAAAGATGAAGATATGCGCGAGCCACAGCTGTCCAATGACCTGCCTGGCATCGACGCTCATAGATATCACGTACCCATTGCAGGTGTACGTACGGTCCACGACACTGCCCTGTCTCAGCCCTGGCAGCCTCTGCAGAGACCATCAATAAGTCCACCAACATCTGTACTGTATCATCCACGTGCAAAGGCTGAAAGGCATGCAAGTCACCAACCACGGGCAGATGCAGAAGAGACGAGACGTCATCCAGTGTGATCATCACCTCTCCCAAAGGGAGATGGAAACTAGACGTCTCCTGGTGCCACCGCTTGACAAACGACGACAAAAGTCCCCGATCGCCAGTGTCTATCGAACATGCAATCAGAGGACTTAGTCCTGTCCCAGCAACTAGGCCCTCAATGGAAGGGACATGCCTGCCTAAACTATGGACCTTCCTCCCGTGAGAGGATAACTTCAACTCAGGACGCTCCTGAATTGAAGTATAAAGGAGCACACAATTTGTTGACATCATCATTTAAAGGAAACAAAATCAATGATAAAGTATAATTAACAACTAACTCAAATTCAATATTATAAATACCTCTCCTGTGCATACGCTGCCTGTAACGTGATCCGCATACTCGGTCAGCACGGATGGGTCGCTCGGACCACCCAAAAATCCCTCAGGCTCATCCTCAGCAGTCTGTGTGCCTGTGTCTGTAGTAATGCCTGGCCGAGTGTCCTGTACATCACCTCCTGCCATCGGCTCATCCGCATATAAGTCATCCTGAACAGCAACTCCTTCAACCTGTGTCGCAGGGACCACTGGCTCATCGTGCTCAGCAGTGACAGCTACTCTCTGCCTGTGTGCGGATGCGGTAGGCCGTTGACATTGCGGAGCATCATTAGAATCATCACGATCTCCTCCGCCAGTAACGTGACCTAAGGCACGACCTAATCTTTTGGTCCTAACCATGATCTGCAAATCAATAACTGCAAATTCCATCACTAATTTCATTCACTCTAATTTCATTGGTCTAACACAAATTTCATCGACTCAAAGTCATGCAAGTTGTCAGGATTTCATTGACTGTAGGCCTGTCATTCAGTTAATTATTTATTTGCAAAGTTGTCAGGATTACATTTATGTATTTCAAAAGTTTAGTTTAAATGTGTATTTTTTAGAAATTTTAGAAAATTACAAATCTATCAGGATTTCATTTATCTACAAGTGAAATGGGTGCAATGATCAAAGGTAATAAGTAAGTACGACTTCATTTACGAAAAAACAAAGGTCTAACAAGATAAAGTCAGCAAGTGAAATGGGTGCGATGATCAAAGGTAGTAAGTACAACTTCACAGAACGGTGATACACATGGACTTAAGGGATAACCAAGGAGTGTATGAAGAAGAAGGGCTCTAAGAATTATCCATGAAGATGCATGCCTAGGTAGAAATGTTAAATGGAGGGCTCTAAGAATTACACATGAATGCATAGAAGAAAGTAATTATAGTGGTGGAGTGAGGCTTGGAGAAAAAGAAGATTGTAGTGAAGGGTGGAGGGATGATGGAATTCAAGTTTTGAATGAATGTGGCAAGGTGAGTGGCCATTCTTCAATTCTAATTGGTTCTACTTCTAATGATGTTACTGCACAAGAATTTGATGATGAAATTGAACTCTAAATGAAGAGGTCTGTCTCAGTGGATAGATAAATGATTCTTCTATGAGAATTTATCCAAGTTTTCAAGGGATATACATAAATGATTATTTGCATGAAAGCATTGTTCTATATTTGTCTTCCCGTATTTCATTTACATTAGGTGTGTGTTTCAGTATGCTTAATATTAACCAAAAAAACAATATGCATAATATTTTCTACCCACTCTACTCCATGATCTAGCGGCTAGCTATTCTCATCCATCAAGCACTTACTTGTAAAGATGACTACATAAGCAAATATTCACATGAAAAACTTTCAACATTATCTTCATCTATATCTTTTTATTTTGGAGATCGATATGACCCATATATGTTTTTGGAACTCAAACTACATGTACTTAATTATTTACTATTTGTTTCCAGGTTTCTTAAAAAATTGATAAGGTTTTAGAATGAATAAGACTAGCTATCAATCATGGTACCTTTTAGTAGAAATTTTCAGTTTTGAATACTCTTATATTTACAAAGTCAAAGAAAAAGTCAATGGAGAAAGTTAAGGCTACTTGCCCATTGATTAAAATGGACTATGACATCTTTCTCAAAACTCCTAAGGCAAGACCAAAGTTAAGGCTAATGTTGCATCTTCAAACACCGAATTAGCATTGAGCATAACAGAACACTACACTGTTTCTAAGCTTCCAAATAGACCAAGTTAAGGCTAATGGGAAAACATCTTTAATGTGTAGCCATTGATCGAGGCCGTACACAAATCAAATAAATATTAAAAATGCAGTATCTAGAAAATGATCCTAGATCGTCTCCCAACGAGCAATGGTCAACCAAACGTTCATAACAGACAATGATAAAACAGTAACGAATTGGGGGGGGGGGGTTGTTTGTTTTTGTAATTTAAACAACAAACAAATTTTAATTGGAAAATAACAGAATTAAAACATGTTGTTTCCCCTTGATTCACAAGCAAGTCTCTTATCCTAGGTTACGAGGATTTATCCCTAATCAGTTCAACCACTTAATCCAACCTTAAATTAATTTACTAAGCGAAAATTAACATAAGGCCATCATTATGTGATTAAGCAACACATACACCAATTAATCATGAACAAAACTGATCATTAAGCATGAACGTAAATTAAGCGTAGAGACAATTAATCAAGCACTAAACATGCATGAATTAATAACAACAAATACAGAGCAATTGGTGAAGAGGAAAAATTGATCAGAATTCAATAGTAATAACAAAACCTCAAAGAGAGCTGTGCTTGATCCTCAAGAGAAAACAATGTTAGAGACTTAGCCTTCCATTAATCAGCAGAAAATGAAATTGCAATTGGAAGCAGAAAACGGAATTGCAGACTGAAGCAGAAAACAAAATTGCAGAAAACGAATTTTATTGCTACGTGAACAGTGCGCATGAACAGTAAAAATTGAAATTGCAAAACCCTAAAATTATTCTCCTCTCAAAAACTCTCTCTAAACAAAAACCCTGGTGCTGTTATATAGGTCCTCAGCCCCAAAGCTTACAAATCTATTTTAAGTACAAGCCTATAAATGAAATAAAATAAAATCTGGACAAAATAAGATAAGATTGGATGAAATAAAATCTGAACGAAATAAAATCTAGATGAAATAAAATCTGGATAAGATAAGATTTGATAAAATAAAATTGTATGCTCTCTTCAAGTCCAAGTCCAATTCTAGATTCAAGCCCAATTGCTTATAATTCTCCTAAAATTTGTTGGATCAAGTGGCCTCGGAATAATTAAGAAATGGGGGTTGAATTAATTATTAATGAACATTTACTAATTAAAAATCTATCCTTCTTAGGCTTTTACTATAATGTTAAGAAAGTAAAGAACAGAAATAGAAACTTAACCAAAAGTAAAAGTGATAACTAAAAGTGCACAGCGGAAATTAAAAGTGTAGGAAAGAAGACAAACACAAGAGTTTTATACTGGTTCGGCAACAACCCGTTCCTACATCCAGTCCCCAAGCGACCTGCAGTCCTTGAGATTTCTTTTCAACCTTGTAAAATCTTTTACGAGCAAAGATCCACAAGGGATGTACCCTCCCTTGTTCTCTTTGTAACAACCAAGTGGATGTACCCTCCACTTGAACTAATCCACAAGAGATGTACACTCTCTTGTTCTCAGTTACAACAACCCAAGTAGATGTACCATCTACTTGTAGCACAAAGGATGTACCCTCCAATGTGTTAAGACAAAGTTCTCAGGCGGTTAGTCCTTTAAAACTTTGTGAAGGGGAAACAAAAGAATTCTCAGGCGGTTAGTCCTTTGAAATCTTTTGTTTAAGGGAAAGGGAAGAATCAAAAGAATTCTCAGACTGTGTCTTATTGAATTCTTTGAAAAGGCAAAAGGGAGACACAAAAGAATTCATGCGGTTAGTCCTTTGTTCTTTTAGAAAAGGGAGAAGAGAGACACAAAAAGAATTCAGGCGGTTAAAACTTGGCGAATTCTGTTTGGCAAAGGAAGAAGATAATGAAAAGATATAACACACTCTTGTTTTCAAGGTTTGGAAACCAGAAAACTTTAGAAAGCATTTGGCAAAGGAAGAAGAAGAAAGATATCAAAAGGTTATCAAAAAGTTGTGTGTAAAAGTTGTAATCATGGTTCTTTAAATGCAAGTCAAGGTCTTGCTTTTATAGAGTCTTCATGTCTAGTCAAGAAAATCATTGAAAGAGTTATGACCTTGAGAAAAATATGAAAAACATTGGAAGAGTTACATCTTTTGATTTTTGTTCAAAACTTGTCACTGGTAATCGATTACCAAAACTTTGTAATCGATTATACAAAGCTTTTTATGAAAGGATGTGACTCTTCACAATTGATTTTGAATTTCAACGTTTGGATACACTGGTAATCGACTACCAATATATTGTAATCGATTATACTATTTAAAAATCAATTAGAATGTTGCAAATTCAGTTAAAAGCTTTTGAAATCAAACTTTGCTATTGGTAATCGATTACAGGAAATTGGTAATTGATTACCAGAGAGTAAAAACTCTGGTAACTAAGAAAATTTTGAGAAAAACTCTTTTGAAAAACAAAAATGTGCTATGTTTGTTTTTTTGAAAAATCTTTTCAATACTTCCCTTGTGAAGTCTTCTTGATTTCTTTTCTTGAACCTTGAATTCATCTTCTCTTGAATCTTGAAATCAAACTTCTCTTGATTCTTGAATCTTGTTCTTGAAATCATTCTCTTGTATTCTCTTGGGCTTTTTGTCATCATCTTTGTTATCATCAAAACTACTTGAATCAATCTTGATTCATCATCATGAAGCTGCATAATTAATTTGACAATTAAGGTCAATCAGTAATTAAAATGGTGCAAAAAGGGTTAAAAAATAAGAGAAAATAATGACACATCAGCCATGACATAGTGTCTTGGGTGAGAATGTAATATACAAGAACACAGTTTCCAATTTCAAACTAATACAAACTTAATCAATTAACCCTAAATCCTAATTTCAAAAAAACTCGTTGTTTATCAAATATAAAACAATTTTAAAAATTAAAATTGAATACTACGGATCAACTTGATCCGTAAGCTACTGAAGACACTTACGAATCAACTTGATCCGTAAGTTTTTTTTTTAAGAAACTTACGGATCAACTTGATCCATAACCTAATGTCTACATTTACGGATAATCTATTTACGCTTGCGGATCATCCTAACTATGACAATGACGAACGAAAAGCCATGGTTTGGGAGCTTACCTAGACGGTGGATGGTGATAAAGCTCCCTCGACGGTGGACGACGTCGTTGCTCTTCGCGGAAGCCTCATCAATGCACCTCGCAACCTCTTCACGGAAACCTCCTATTCATGGCAACAATGGTGGCAAGCTCCTCAACGAAGAAGAAGAAGAAGAACCTGTTCCCACAACCTCCTTTTAACGACAACAACAAATGGAAACGTCGGTGACGTGAGCAACAACAATACAAAAATGGCTGAGGTGAGAAAGAAGAAGAACAAAACGTTGTGAGGAAGAAGAGAAGAAAACGCAAGCAGGGCGAAAGAGAGACAATCTCGCATTATTTTCTTAAAAATAAGTTAGGGGTATTACGGCCTTTTCACTACAAGTGCTGGGTGCACCATAAAAAATGCTAGATACACCTAGCAACACTCAAATTTTAAGAAAATGAAACTACACCCATGCCATCGGCCATAGCTTTTGGCTTAATGGAAAGGGCTTGATCCAACTAGACAAAAGATAGCAAAACTCCAAATTTTTTATCATAAAAGTTGATGCTACTAAATACTAATCCCTTGGTACATTGTTCTTAGATGTCTTATTTATCCAGGCTTTGATTACCATTTACCAACTTTATATGTGAACATAACCTTCCCCTACTTCTTAGTTACTCCCACAAATAATTGAAATGTCTGTTTGGAATGAAAAATAGAAGGAGAGAATTCCCTTCTAAGCGATTCCCCTTTCATACAACTTAGTTCTAAAAAGGATTTTAATAAAATGCCCACCACTCTTCTAAACTCTCCCCCTGTTTAAGCTAATTCCATCCTTCTAACACTTAAACTGCTGAACTATTCTACCATAAAGATTACTAGCAGTTAACTAAAGTTCAAATCTAAATGTATCCATGACTCCACATACATGTATGCACTAACAGGTTATGTTAGGACCCCAGGGATGGAATCCAACCCAATAGCTAGGCCAACTATCTAGAGAGTATATTCTAGATGGAATAAGAAGGGGAATGAAAATTAGTTGCTGAGTCGGCAGTGTGAGCGACAGTAGTATTGGCTATAGGGGAATTCTGTTAGGGGGGAAATTATTATGGAACATTGTGGTTAGTGACTATGGGCCTCTGTTAGAGTTGTGCTCTAGGAACTATTATTCCTCTGCATTTTCTTGTCCATATTTCATAATACATCACATTCCATCAGTATTATCTTCTATTGTTTCTGTTAATTTTCCATTCTTGCTTGAGGTCCCTAACAAATTGGTCCAACCTGCCACATCTATTTGAAACCGTGAGACCTATTTCTTAGTACACCATCATTGCCGACAATGTTGCGGATGCCACCGAAGAAGATGGAAGCAAAGGTAGCAGCGCTCGAGAGTGAAGTTGCGAGCCTTTGTAGTGTCCTGGTCACAATGCAATCGAAGGCTAAAGAGAATCAGGCGAAACTCCTCACCTTGCTTGAGGAGCGATTGTCATTGAACGAAGGGGAAAAATCAGTCATGAAGACATCTTTGAATGTGATTGTTGATGAATTTCACCAAGCAGTGAAGAAAGTAGAATTACCCCTGTTCATTGGTGAAGACCCAACAAGATGGATTGCACGAGTCGAGATCTACTTCCAGATCCAGGAGACACATCTAGAGATTCGTGAATTTGGCCCAACTATGTATCGAAGGCTCGACGATTCATTTTTTCAAGTCGTTACTGGACGACAAGACAAAATTCACGTGGAAGAAACTCAAAGTAGAATTGCTAGAGCGGTACGGGAGTATCGACGAAGGGGATGTGTATGTACAACTCGCCGCACTCCAACAAACAGGGAAAGTAGATGAGTATATCTAGGAATTCAAACATTTGATTGCTCAGGTACCTTGTCGCCCTGATGATCAATACTTTGGGTATTTCATGCATGGATTAAAGGAAGGAATCAGGGGTCGGGTTTGTAGTATGTGAACGTTGGGAACTCTATTGCATTCTCGGTTACTCAATTTGTCATGAGTAGTAGAGTGTGAGTTGTCAGAGGGGGAGAGTATATGACCAGGACGAAGGAGCGTTGGATTTCGAAGCAGAACCGGGTCGGGTTGGTCCAATCAAGCAAACCAGAATCCTTTCTCCCCTTGCACAAATTTGGGCCGTCAACATGGGTATTATTGGGGAACGTCCTATGTCAACAAGGACACTCGTAATGGTGATGCTATTGGGTCTGGGCTTGGTCCTCCAAAAGGACCGTTTTGTGACAAAGATTGTAACCAACCCAGAGATAAAGGTATATGCTTTCTACCTTACCATGAGTTCCTTGAACACCAACAAAAAGGACCATGTTACTAGTATGGGGGGAATTTTCATTCACGGTACCAGTGTCTTGATCATCAATTAAGGGTGATGCTCATTGACGATGATGATGAGGAAGAGGGGGAATTACAAGTGTTTTCCGCAGAAGGGGAAGTCGACACAGAGTCAAACAATGAGTGTAGTGTGATGCATTTGGGAAGCTTGCGTGTGCAAAAAAGGTGGGCAACCTCAAATGCTGAAGATTCGAGGCACCATAAAAGGGGTTCCAATTCTGATTCTGGTAGATAGTAGAGCCACCCACAATTTCATTTCTAGGAAATTAGTGACATCTTTGGGCTTGTAGGTAGAGGAGACTCACACAATGAGAATTAAAATGGGCGATGGGTACAGAGCCACAACATAAGGAACTTGCAAAGGAGTTGAGCTAAAGTTGGGAGAAATCACCATTCCCATTGATACACTCTTGTTCGATTTAGAAGGGATCAACATTGTATTAGGGATATCGTGGCTAGCGTTTCTTGGTCGCATGTGGGTTGATTAGGGCAAACAGAGCATGCAATTTCAATTAGAGAACAAGTGGGTGGAATTACAAGGTGGGGCCAAAGGAATGGCAGCACAGGTTGCTTTTCAAAGTCTGTTTGGTAAACCTTACCACATGGTCGAGGGGTTGCTGCTTTGCACAGAGTTACAGATTAGTCATTCTAGGCCCTTAGGGTTTGATCGTGACGTGCTGTCTGATCAACCCTTTTCAGAAATCACCAGCCTTTTGGATGGGTATTTTAAAATTTTTAGGGAACCAAAGGGATTACCGCCTCAACGTGGTAAAAAGCATGTCATTACCTTGATGGAGGGCCAGGGGGCAGTGAATGGGAGGCCATACCGGTACCCACGCTATCACAAGAATGAAATTGAGAAGCAAGTCAAGCAATTTATGGACAATGGCATGATTCGTCCCAATCAAAGTGCATTTTCAAGCCCAGCAATTTTGGTGAAAAAGAAAGACGAGACATGGCGGTCATGCGTGGATTATCATGCTTTGAACAAGTTGACCGTACCGGATAAGTTTTCCATTCCTATAATTGTTGAGTTATTAGATGAATTGCATGGGGCACATTATTTCTCTAAACTGGACTTGAAATCTGGGTACCATCAAGTCTGAGTTAGGAAAGAGGATATACATAAAACTGCATTTAGGACCCATGAAAGACATTACGAATATTTAGTAATGTCTTTCGGGTTGATGAACACACCCTCTACCTTTCAATCACTGATGAATGAAGTTTTTAGAGACATGTTGAGAAAGTCGATATTAGTTTTCTTTGACGACATATTGATATATAGCCCCGATTGGAGGTCTCACATTCTGCACTTAACTGCTGTTTTGGATGTTTTGAAGAGAGAGCAGCTGGTGGAAAACTGGAAAAAATGTTACTTCGGTCAAACAACCGTAGAATACTTGGGTCATATCAATTCCAAAGATGGTGTGGCCATGGATCCCAACAAAGTTAAAAGTGGGATTGAGAGGCCGGTTCCAAAAAATGTGAAGGGGGTGCGCAACTTCTTAGGACTAACCGGCTACTACCGCAAATTCATCAAGGACTATGGGAAAATAGCTCACCCTCTAACTGACTTGACTAAGAAAGATGAGTTTAAATGGGGAGACTCAGAACAAACAGCTTCTGAATTTCTATCAAGGAATGTGATATTTGTCAACATCAAAAGTATTTAGTGGTGGCTCTTGAATTTCTATCAAGAAATTTCTATGGATTTCATTATCGGGCTCCCCAAATCCAAAAGATACACTACAATTCTTGTGGTTGTGGATCTTCTGTCAAAATACAGCCACTTCATCCCATTAAAGCATCCTTACACAATGAAGATGCTGGCTGAGATTTACACTAAGGAGGTGAGGTGATATGTTTACATGGAGTTCTAGCTTTGTTAGCGGTTTCTGGAAAGAACTATTCAAGCTGCAAGATAGTCAATTGAAGATGAGCACTGCTTATCATTCTCAAAAGGATGGGCAAACGGAGATAATTAATCATTATCTTGAGACTTTCCTTTGTTGTTTTATCGCTTATCAACCCAAATTGTGGGTGTTGTGGGTGCCATAGGCCGAGTACTAGTACGACACCACGTTCCATGTCTCTACGGGGACCACCCCCTTTGAGGCAGTGTATGATCGCCAACCTCCAATGCTCACTTGTTTCCTCATTGGCAAGACCAAAGTGGAGGTAGTGCAATTGGAGTTGATTGATCGCGATGAAGCCTTACAACAACTGCAGCATCATCTCCTCCGAGCCCATAGTAGAATGAAATCTCAGGCTGACCGCAAAAGAACAAACCACTCTTTTGAGGTAAGAGACTGGGTTTTTCTGAAATTGCGATCTCATGCGCAACAAACTGTCATGACTCGCATTTGTCCCAAACTTGCCCCTCATTACTATGGACCTTTCCAAATTGTTGAACGCATAGGGATGGTGGCATATAAGGTTCAATTACCTGAATCGACTCAAATTCATCCGATTTTTCATGTATTGTCATGACTCGCATTTGTCCCAAACTTGCCCCTCATTACTATGGACCTTTCCAAATTGTTGAACGCATAAGGATGGTGGCATATAAGGTTCAATTACCTGAATCGACTCAAATTCATCCGGTTTTTCATGTATCGTGATTGAAGAAAGTTGTGGGAAAGTACCCAATTGAAGAGGAGCTTCCCATTGACTTGGTTAGTGACACCACCCTGATCTTTGAGCCAGTTGATGTCTTGGCTACTAGACACATCACTCAGGCTGGTGATGTAGTCAAACAGCTTTTGGTGCATTGGAAAGGAAAGTCCATAGACAAAGCTACGCGGGAGAACAAATTCAATTTTCGTATACAGTTTCCACTTTCCAGACTTGAGGACAAGTCTGTTCTTGAAGAAGGGGACAATGTTAGGACCCCAAGAATGGAATCCATCCCAATAGCTAGGCCCACTATCTGGAGAGTATATTCTAGAAGGAATAAGAAGGGGAATGGAAATTAGTTGTTGAGCTGGCAGTGTGAGCGACAATAATATTGGCTATAGGGGAATTCTGTTAGGGGGGAAATTATTATGGAACATTGTGACTGGTTACTATGGGCAGAGAGCATTTGTGTCTCTGTTAGAGCTGTGCTCTGGGCAGAAGGAACTGTTATTCCTCTGCATTTTCCTTTCCATATTGCATAATACATCACATTCCATCACTATTATCTTCTATTGTTTCTGTTAATTTTCTGTTCTTGCTTGAGGTCCCTAACAGGTTATAGGGACAGTTTTATGTTGAAGTGGATACATGATAGTAACATATCTTAACAGAACTCATTTATTAAATAATGAAAACGGTTAATTGTAGAACAGCTAAATACAATTTTGATTCCATAGAAATAAACTTGGGTTAATGATCCCCTCTCCACACTCCTATAAACAAGGGGCTTCTTCAAATACATGCTATTTAGTATATAGTATAGTATATAGTTTATGGTAGTTTGAAGTGTAGACATGCCTATCACATGTCACATTTGTTTAAAATGAAAAATAGTAAAAGTTATGTGATAACAGAACAAACCTCAGTGATGAAACATGTTTCCCATAAGAGATAAACACATTTAAAACAAAACAGGTAGGGATAAAGATACAGTTCATTGGAATTAACACTGACCAACAAAACATGGCACACATCTTTTACTGTCTTGTCTGGTATCAACAGAAATAAATAGACTAAGATACTGAAAGTGAAAATCATTAGTAAGTAAATTTATACACTTGATTATAAAATCAATATTTTATAAATCTGACAGAAAGTCCCTCTACCAAAGAAAAATAAATTGTAAAATGTTGATATAAAAAGTAAAAGTAAATGAAACTCAAAGTCCAATTTAGCAGTCAAATAAAGAAGTTGCAAATTAGAACTATAGCCTGCAAAAACCTTTAGAGACTATACTACATTCTGATGATTGAACAAACCTTTGTAAACATCTGATAAAAGAGGCAAATCATCCTGAAATTTGATGACAAATTTCTTCAAAAAGTTTCCCTCAGTTAAGCACATAAAGGAACTGAAGTGCAAATCTTTCTTAAGCAGACCTTTTGAACACAAGATTTTAATTACTGAGAATCTAGGTATAATCCTCTTCTCAAAGCTGTAGGTTAGAACCTGAGGATAATGAGCAATATCTTCTGATGGCAAACCCATATCCTTCACTAGGAAAGTCATCTTTTTTGTATATGTCTCCTCTGACAACATCATAAAATTGGGAGACTTGACAAATGCTCGAAGAGCCATTTCGTGGTTCCAGCCCCACCTCTCATAAACCTCAAATTTTGAATCCCACAAGGTTTTACTAGTAGTTAAAAGCAAACGGACAGCATGCATAAAAACCATTTTCGAAGGATCACAACCTATTTCCCTGGCTTTGTTGACAGCTTCCACAAATTTGGAATGCTTCATATATGCTACACCTGTAAAATGGACCATCAAGAGAGAGATGGAAGCTGGAGGCACATTAGATTGCCTCTGAACCTTAATGTTTGGAACCAAATGATTCATCATGTCACCATTTGTAAAATCAAATGGGGCATTTATCAAAGCAGTAACAGCTTCCCCATCATCACAAACTACACTCTTTAGGATCTGATAACGAGGGATGAGACATTTCTCCAAGCTTCTAAACAAGATATCACGGTTAGCAATTAGGATCTTAGGCATGTCAGTGTTGGAAACCCCAATAGAACGGAAGAACTCGAGTTTAGGCAAAAGGGTATTCTCTGCATCCTCAAGAAGCACCAAAGGTTGTTTCTTCGCAAGTTTTGCAACCTGGATTTTGTCAAACCCATAGTTGCTGAGCATATCAATAACAGCATCTGGGCCATCTGGGTTTTTAAAATTGACCCTGTTGGAGAGTTCCTTGGCTTTTCATGGGGGCACCCCACATGAGTTGATGAGGTATGACACAGTAAAGGTGTCACCTTTGTGGCGGTTTCCATCTGATTCAGAATCAGAAGAGCTGGCTGAAGTGAATGAATTGAAGAAAAAAATTGAAGCAGTGTGTTTGAGTTGCAACAGAGAACCCAATGGGATATGGGTGCTCTTGTAGCGTGTGAATGATGATGACGCAGTTAATCTTGCAATGAGGAGAAAATTACGCACCATTTACTCACTTTAGATTTGAATGCTCCACTCGAAGGCACCTTAAGATTTTTGTGCTAGGAACAAGTAGTGTTTGGTGTTTCACAGCAAAGCACGTGAAGATAGCAGGGTATGCGTTTCAACGCTGCAGCCTGCAACCACTTCCTCTTCACTCGGGAGTTGCTTGGGGCAGCGTTTATGCTGGGCACCCAGCAACTTTTCAAAATATGGAAAAATATCCTTATGATATTTTCGGTTATAAATAGCAGTTTCATTTTTTTTATTTTTAAATTATTATTTTTTTTCATAAATTTTTCATAACTTAGTGTAAGTTGTTGTTTCTGTTAAGTGTAATTTGAAAATGTATTTGGTCTCCCATAATATATATGTGTTTGTGAAGAGTATACGGTGAATTTTGATTAATTTCCATTATTGGAAAAGGAGAGGAGTGCAAAAAAAAAAAAATCAACATACATATGAATTGACAATTCATATGATCATATGGATTGACAATCCGTATGACTATACCATACAGATTGATGAGGATTTTTTTTTACTCATATGTATGAGTTTTTTTTTTTTACTTGCTTATCAATATGAGTTTTTTTTATGGATTGCTAATCCATACATGACCCATAAAAAAAATTTTAATTTTTTTTTAAAAATATAATTTACGATTTAATTTAAAATTAATAATCCAAGAAGGAATCAAACTTGGGTCACCTACATTCATTATTAATAGAACACATTATATTATAAACAAATAGTGTCGTTATATATAACACTAAAATTTCTAATTTATATTTAATGTATATGTAAATTTACATAATAAATTTTGTGATGATTATTTTTTGATATAATAATTAATTTTTTTACATATATAAATTATAAATAAAAATGATAGGTTTAATAAGTATTTACATATGTAAAAAATATCAAATTTATTTAATTATAAATTGCTATTAAAAACATTTCAATACATCATTCAATTAAATATCATATTTATTTAATTTTTAATCATTATAATAAATATTTAAATACATCATTCAATTCAATATCAAATTTGTTAAATTATCAAATTTTGTAAATAAATTAAATGAATAAAAAAATTCTAAAAAATAATTTTAAAAAAATTAAAACATATGGATTCATAAATATATTTTAAATCTTAAATTATGGTTTCAATAATTTTTAATATATTTTTTATAACTACTATATCATTATCTTAAACTTTGTATCTTGAATTTTAGTTTCCATATTTTTATAACAAGATTTAAAATTAATTTTTTCACCAATCTAATCTTAATTTTAGCAATCTAATATAATCTTAGTAGTAACTAATATATTTTTAAATTTGATTTCAATCATTATCTTAAACTAACAATCTTATCATATCTTAAATTTAAAATTTTGGTTTCAATATTTTTTATAACTACTAAATCAAATATATAACAATTTTGGTTTCAATATTTTAATAACTACTAAATCATTATCTTAACCTTACAATCTAATTATTATCTTAAATTTTGGTTTCCATATTTTTATAACAATATTGAAAATTAATTTTTTCACCAATCTAATCTTAATTTTAGCAATCTAATATAATCTTAGTAATAACTAATATATTTTTAAATTTGATTTCAATCATTATCTTCAACTAAGAATCTTAACATATTTTAAATTTAAAATTTTGGTTTTAATATTTTTATAACTACTAAATCAAATATTTTTCATAAGTAATATCTTTTAAATATTTGTTTCGATTTTTTTTAAAAGTTAGACAAATATAATATAACAATATTGAGACTTAATTGTTTCACCAATGTAATCTTAATTTTAGCAATCTAATCTAATCTTACTAATGACTAATATATTTTTCATAAATAAATTCAATACTTAACATATAAAATAGAAAAAATTATAAAATTTCACTAACATTACAAAACAACATTACACTACGAAATAATTTAAATAATAATTGACAAATCAAAATTAAAAAAAAAAACAAATTTAGAAGAAGAAAAATTGAAAAAAAAATTATTCAACAAAAAAAGCCATATGGATCATCAATCCATATGGTTCATACAGATTGTCAATCCGTATGAACCATACGGATCATCAATCTGTATGGGGTTTTCCAGAAACAAAAAAAACCATACAGATTATCAATCCGTATGGTTCATCCGGATTGTCAATCCGTATGAACCATACAGATTGATGATCCATATGAGGTTTTTCCAGAAACAAAAGAAAATCATACGGATTAATGATCCGTGTGGGGTTTTTCCAGAAACAAAAAAAAATCATACCTATCATCAATCCGTATGGTTCATCCGAATTGTCAATTCGTATGAACCATACAGATTGATGATTCGTATGGAGTTTTTTTCTAGAAAAATGTCATTTTTTTTGTTGGAGAGGAAGAACAACAGCAATGACGCGTGAAGTGGAGGAAGAAGAAGGAAAGAAGAAAAACCGTGTCCGCACGGGAAGTGGAGGAAGAAGTCACAACCATGAAAAAGAAGAAGGACAATGGTGACAGGAACACCAGAAGAGGAGCAAGCATATCAGAGGAAGAGGAAGACAAAGAACCGGTCTTAGGCAGAGGAGAAGGAAAGTTGCACAGACGAATAATTAGGAGTATTTATAGTATTGGGGTTAAGGGCATTTTGGACTTTTCACCATCGTTGCTGGTGCCCCAGCAAAAATGCTGGATGCACCAAGATACACCCTCTTCACTCGAGTCTTGACAATGTTATGAAACGACACAAATCAATTTTTGTACTCAAGTCTTGACAATGTTATGAAACGACCTCAAATTGCATTTTTTTACTTTTATTTTTTTTAATTTTTAAAGAATTTTATCTTAACAAATTAATTTAATGTATTTTATTTTTAACTTTTAAGAAATTTATGAATTTTATCATGTTATTTATTTATTTATTAACAAGTATAGAAATTGAGATAAAATTTAAAAAAAAATAAAAACTTGAAGATAAAAATGTAACTATTTTATAATAAATTGATAGAGAATAAAATTCAAAAATTTCTTAAAAATTAAAAATAAATGAATCAAATTAATTTATTAAAGATAAAATTTATTAAAAATTAAAAAAATAAAATAAAAGAGCAAGTAAACTATAAATTAATAATGTATACAATCTGTAGGACCAACTAACTCTTCGAGCATAATTTGCATGGTTCATTGAGGTTCCATTATTTTATTACATCTTGGGTCCAAACCAAAAAATTCAAACTTGATTGAATTTTTTTATTATTATTAAAAAATGGGACAAAATGATTGATTGCGAAAAAAATTTCTTATTCTTATTAGAAGATCTGATTGAATCCATATATCTTTGGTTAAAAGAAAGAAAAATATTCTTCTTTGAGAATAATAAAAAAAAGAAAAGTGTTCAATATGATAGAATTAGACATAGCTATTATTTGGAACGGAATAAAAGAAGAGGAGAGATTCTCAAACCAAGAAACAATGACTTCAAAAAAATTAAACGAGGAGTCACATGAAATGAAAATTTTATGTACAATTCTTATAAAGGGAGAATAAGGATGACTTATCTCTCAATTTTTCCACTACACCTAAAAAAGCAAACTCGCTGGGGAGCGCCTTGCGTGCATTGCACGCTTAGTCATCCATAGGCACGGGCGACAAAACTTGGCAGCAGAGAGAGTGAAGGAAAAAAGAAAAGTGACGGATAATTGGATGACAATTTGACACGTATCTGGAAGCTAGACAAGAATTAGTATTTTTTTTACTGACTAAATACGCAATTTAGTTCCTGACTTTGTACCCCTTTTGTATATTAGTCCCTAACTTAATGTTAAATTCAAAATAGTCACAATCTTTGCATAAGTTTTGCAAAATAGTCCTTCTGTTAAATTTTAAAGTAACGCTGTTAGTGAGGTCAAGTTTAGTGTCACGTGGACTATCCAATGTGGCACTAAAGGATGACGTGGCATGACACGCGGACGTGCCTCTTAAAAGATGCAACGTCATTTGATGATAACAAAACGAGTAAATAGGCAATTTAGTCCCTGGCATTGTACTCATTTTGCATATTAGTCCCTATCTTTGCATAAGTGTTGCAAAATAGTCTCTATCTTTGCATAAGTGTTGCAAAATAGTCCTTAAGTTAAATTTTAAAGTAACACTGTTAGTGAGGTCAATTTTAGTGCCACGTCATTTGATGATGATAGAATGAGTGGCTTCTTCAAATCTGATGGTTTTGAACCAATTGAGGCACATATAAGAAAAAGAACTCACATACACTTGCACAAATAAAAAGAACCAAAAATCCACAACAACAACCTTATCTTTGAAGTCGTCAACGCCAATGGGTGAAGGTTATGCCTTGCACAATTTCTGGCGGTGCAGATTCCTCCTTGGATTCCTTGTCATCTTTTGATTCCTCCGGTTTTTTCTCTTCTTTCTTTTCTTCTTCCTCTGATTTTTTCTCCTCCACTTTGTTTTCCTCTGGTTTTTTCTCTTCCTATTCAGAACACAAAAAAAAAAAAAAAATCAGAACCCGAAATGATACATTGATGGTAATTGAAGAAAAAAAAAGAGGAAAAGAGAATGGTTATGCAGACCTCACCCGTTGGTGTTGACGGCTTCAGAGATAAGGTTGTTGCTGTGGATTTTTGGTTCTTTTTATTTGTACAAGTGTGTGTGGGTTCTTTTTCTTATATGTGCCTCAATTGGTTCAGAACCATCAGATTTGAAGAAGCCACCCATTCTATCATCATCAAATGATGTGGCACTAAAATTGACCTCACTAACAACGTTACTTTAAAATTTAACTTAAAGACTATTTTGCAACACTTATGCAAAGATAGGGACTATTTTGCAACACTTATGCAAAGTTAGGGACTAATATGCAAAATGAGTACAATGTCAGGGACTAAATTGCCTATTTACTCGTTTTGTTATCATCAAATGACGTTACATCTTTTAAGAGGCACGTCCGCGTGCCATGCCACGACATCCTTTAGTGCCACATTGGATAGTCCACGTGACACTAAACTTGACCTCACTAACAGCATTACTTTAAAATTTAACGGAAGAACTATTTTGTAAAACTTATGCAAAGACTATTTTGAATTTAAAATTAGGTTAGGGACTAATATGTAAAAGGGGTACAAAGTCAAGGACTAAATTACCTATTTAGTCTATTTTTACTTGGCAAAAATGCCTCCTCCTAACTAAAACATGTTTTTATTATGTAATTCAGTGTTAATAGACAACAAAAATGTATTTTTAATGTGTAATACTTTTTCGTGCCCCCTACTCTAGAACAGAAATAGGTTTTCGACTTGCTGTTGTGCACTAGTAGTCAATTACATAAATGGAAACAAGTTTATATTTTTTAATTGAGTGTTAAAATACATGAAAAATTGTTTCAACCATGTAATTGGGCAAAATTTAGGTTTATAATTTGATATTATTTGTTTTGAGAAATTAAACTCTTTTAATATAAATATTTCTTGCTCATTATCATTTAGAAGAAAACTGATTAATTGTATAACTTTTTTGAAACGTGAACACTCAGTATTGATACTAGAGAGACAAGGGATAATTATATAGCATAGTGTACAATGATTTTGCATAAAGTAATTAAATGTGAATTGATTGCAAATTAGAAAATTCTAAATATAGAATAAGTTTCCTAAATATGGTTAGCTGCAATATGGTTTATTTGCTAGATTTATTTGTGCCACTTAAAGCAGATTAGTCTTCCAAAAACTTTCCATTATCAGTAGCACAATCATAGGGATCTGTTTCCGACAACTCTTTGTTTCCTTTTTTTGCTAGATTGATTTGTGCCACTTAAAGTAGATTAGTCTTCCAACAACTTTCCATTATCAATAGCACAATCATAGGGATTTGCTTCCAACGGCTCTTTGTTTCCTTTTTTGCATGATTGCCATTCAACAATTGATTATTGTTAATATCCTCCCTTAAACAAGGATGAGGTTGAAGGCAGAGTTTGGTCCGAAAATGCATGAGAGTAGCTTTAGACATGGGCTTAGTGAACAAATCAGCAACTTGATCGTTGGTAGGAATGTGGTGAGTGACAAGATGGCCAAGAGCAACTCGTTCACGGGCATAGTGATAATCCAATTCAATGTGCTTGTAGTGGGCATGAAATACTGGATTGATGGTCATGTGAAGAGCATTGAGATTATCACAGTATAACAGTGGAAGGGATGCAAGTGAAATGCGAAGGTCTTGCAAGAGAAAGGTAAGCCATGTGAGTTCAATGGTAGTTTTTGCCATGGCCCTATATCCAGCTTCCGTGCTGGACTGAGAAATTGTTGGTTGTTTCTTAGCACACCATGAGATAAGATTTCTTCCAAGATAGATACAATAACCGATGGTGGAGTGTCGATTGGTAGGACAACCTGCCCAATCTGCATCAAAAAAAGCAAACAGATCAAGTGTGGTATTTGAAGTAAAGTGGAGACCCACATCAATAGTTCCCTTGACATATCGTAATATATGATGGGCCATTTGTAAATGCATAATGGTAGCATAATGCATAAATTAGGACACAAAATTAACACTGTATGAAATATCAGGGCGAGTAAGGGTGAGGTATTGTAAAGATCCAACAAGCCCACGAAAGTAACTTGGATCATCATAGGGAGTGTCATTGGACGTCATCTTCATCTTAGCTTCAAGTGGTGTGCCCTTTGGTTTACAATCAACAACTCGTTCAAGGATGGTAAGGGCATAGTGTGACTAGGATAGATGAAGGCCATCAGTTGTCTGGAGTATTTCAATGCCAAGGAAGTGATGGAGAGGGCCTAAGTCTTTCATGGAAAATTCGGATTGTAGAAGTTTAATGAAGTCTGAAACTAGAGTGGTAGTGGATCCTGTGAGGAGTATATCATATACATAAAGAAGAAGAATTAGTGATCCAATATTTGAGTGCCAAATAAATAAGGATGGATCAGCCTTACTACAAAAGAAACCATATTTAAGAGGAAAAGAACTGAAACGATCAAACCAAGCGTGAGGTGCTTGTTTAAGGCCATAAAGAGCCTTTTGAAGTTTGCAAACATGGTTGGGAAATTGAGGGTTAGCCATGCTAGGAGGTTGCTCCATGTATATATTTTTAGAAAGTAAACCATGCAAAAATGCATTTTTTTTACGTCAAGTTGTCAAATGGGCCAATTCTTAACAAGGGCTATAGTGATGATTAATCGGATGGTGCCTGGCTTGATTACATGAGAGAATGTTTCAGTATAATCTACTCCATTAACTTGATGATATCCCTTTGCAACAAGACGAGCTTTGAGCTGATCTAAGGACCCATTAGGTTTGAGTTTTTATTTGAAAACCCATTTAGAGCCATTAACATGCAAGTCACGGGTGCGAAGAACAAGTTCCCAAGTTTTATTTTTATGTAAAGCCTCAAGTTCTTCGCACCTGGCAGCCTTCCATCCAGGATGAGCTAATGCAGAGCAAATATTATATGGGTTGCATGGAATGTCTAGAGATAACATAGTGATTAAGGCATACTTAGGATTAGGCTTTGTAATTATGTGTTGTGAGCAAGTAACCATGGGATGAGTAGGTACAACATGTGGAAGTTGAGTCTGGGTAGAAGAGGCAGATTCAAGTGGTTGTATTGAGGTATGAGGCCTAAGCTCAAGGTCTGGATCAATTGGTGAGTGTTGTGACTCAAGGTTCTCATGTTCAGGCAATGAGGGTTGTTCTGGTTGACCAAAAGATGCAATAGGAAGTTTTAAGGCAAGAGATTTCATTAAAGGATTTGAGCATGGTGGAACGGAAGCAAAAGCTGTTGTTATTGTTGTTAGGTCTGCACAAGAACTGGAGTTAGTATGAGGTAGCCAAGAATCAAATATGCTAACTACATGCTGTGTAGGAGAGGAAATTGTATGATGACAATTAGTTTTATATTGAAAGAATGACTCGTCAAAAACAACATGTCATGAGATAAAAAATTTCTTACTAGAAGGATGAAAGTATTTATATCCTTTATGTATATCACTATATCCAACAAACACACAAGGAAGGGTTTTAGGGTCGAATTTGTTATGTCGTGCATCCCAAGTGTAAGGAAAACATTTAGAACCAAAGATACATAGCGATGAATAGTTAGGGTGTGTGCCATGTAAGACAAAGTAAGGAGTTTCAAAATTAAGAGAAGACGACGAAAGTCTATTAATAAGATAGACAGCTGTAGTGAAAGCTTCAACCCATAGGCATAAAGGTGCACCACTATGAAATAACATAGTCATACCTAATTCGCGTATTACTCTATGTCTCCTTTCAACCATACCTATTTGTTTCGGTGTATATGGGCAAGAAACTTGATGTATAACACCTGTTAAACGAAAATGAGTTGAAAGTTTGGAGTTGATGAATTCACCCCCTCCATCATAATGAAAAACTTTGATTTCTTTGTTAAATTGCTTTTTAACATATTGTTCAAAAGATAGATAAGCATTAACAAAGTCAGATTTATGTTGTAAGGGAATGATCCATGTGTATTTAGAAAAATCATCAACCAAGCATGCATAATATTTGAATTTGCTAATAAATAAGACAGGAGAAGGTTCCCATAAATCACAATGTATTTTTTCAAAGATAGAAGAACTAGAGTGTTCAAAGGAAGAGAAAGGCAATTTAGTAAGTTTTCCCAATTGACAACTATCACAAAGATGTTCTGATTTCAAGGTTCCAACTACATCAATTAATCCTTTGTTCTTTAGTAACTGTAAAGCCTTTATTTGAGGATGTCTTAGACGTTGATGCCAAATGTCTGTTGATCCTGATTTGAAACGATTAGAAAAGTATAATTCTGACATAGAGGAAAGAACATATAAGTCACCCTCATGCCTCCCGATGATAATCGGTTTCCCTGTTTCTCGTTCCTTAACACAAAAATCAGCATTATAAAACTCCTAATTAACAAGAAATTGTTTTGTTAGTTGGCTTATAGAAAACAAATTTTTTGTTAAATCAAGGACAAGTAAGACATCATGAAGAGGTAGAGTAATATTTTTTTGCTTAATGAATGTGTCTCCAATACCATGAATTGGGAGAAAAGAACCATCACCAATAAACACAGAGTCTATACTTGAATATTGTTGGATATTACTCAACATACTTACTTTACCTGTCATGTGATTAGAGGCTCTAGTGTCAGAGGTCCATTCTATTTCAATAATTGTATTGTCTAAGGTAAGGGTTGCAAGTGCTTGAGGTATATCATCAAATTGAGTTGGTTTCTTGGACACCGACCAACATATCTTTGCTATATGGCCCATTTTATCACAGTATTGACATTTTTCATTCCGATACTGTTCTCATTCTACAAGAGTCATACGACGTTATCCCAGTGGTGGAGGACGTCTTTGTTGTGTGCTCATAAGGATTTGGCTTTTATTTTGGTTCCTGGGTTGTTGAGACGGAAATCCTCTCCCAGTTGACGTGAAGGTTTGAGAATTCCTTTGATGTTGAGAGGAATACTAACGAGATTGTTGTTGTTCGCCATAGAAAGCCACTTGAGGAGTGGAAGAATTGTGCGTATTGGAATGATTGGAGAACCAATTGCAACATTGATCATGACTTTGGAGTTGTGAGATTAACTCATAGTATGATGGCCTTGGAGGTTTTAGCATGGTTGTTGTGAATGTTTCATACTCGTGCTCGAGGCTTGTGAGGAGATAGAAAACTTTCTTTGTCTAGGACAGGTTTCCCAATTGGAGCAAGGTTGTCGCATAAACCTTGGAAAGTACGGATGTGTTCACCAATACTTTGATCATCTTCCTTATGGAGGTATGTGATATGTTGATGGAGTGTGAATTCACGTTCTTGCGAGTCTTCTGCATATGAATCTTTAAGTGCAGTCCAAACAGCATGAGCAATGTCTAAGCCAACAACGAGTCCAAGTGCTTCCTCAGAGAGTGTTTCAATTATCCACTCTCGAAGAAGACGATTTGTCTTGCGCCAAGCAATGAATTCGTTAGTTAATTTTGGAACAAAATTTTATGTGTTTGTTGTGTCATTGGAATTTGGTGTGGTGTATTGAAGGGGGGGGGGGGGGGGGTTGGATCATCATTCGTAAGATGACCAACCAAGTCTTGACTTTCTGCTAATGTTAAGGCTTGTTCGCGCTATAGTGGGTAGTTTATAGGGGTGAGTATGAGAGAGATGAAATTGCCAATATTTAGAGAAAAAGAAGTCATGGTGTAGCAAGGTGTTCACAAAAGTTCTAGATACCAAGAAGAAAATTGATAAATTGTATAACTTTCTTGAAACGTGAACACTTAACATCGATACAAAAGAGACAAGGGATAATTATATAGCGTAGTGTACAATGATTTTGCATAAAGTAATTAAATGTGAATTGATTACATATTAGGAAATTCTAAATATAGAGTAAGTTTCCTAAATATGGTTAGTTGCAATTTGATTTAATAAACAACTTTCCATTATCAATAGCACAATCATAGGGATCTGTTTCTAATGACTCTTTGTTTCCTTTTTTGCCAGATTGATTTGTGTCACCTGAAGCAAATTAGTCTTCCAACAACTTTTCATTATCAATAACACAATCATAGAGATATGTTTCCAACCACTCTTTATTTCATTTTTTTACATGATTGTCATCCAACAGCTGATTATTGTTAATACATTTAACTTGTACAAAATTAAACTATTTATTGAATGTTTTATTTTATCTAACAAAGTGAGGATAAAAACATTTTTTCACAAAAGTTGGAAGAGAAATTTATATTCAACGCAAATGACGAATAATTTACCTCGAATCGTGTTAAAATTTAAATTAATTGAAAAAAAATATGGTCTGATTGAAAATGTGAATTTAATCGTCGTTGAAGTTGCCTATATGAAGTGCATTTGATGGAAAATGGAAGTCATGCATATAAATAATTGACGAATGTATTTTCCTCTATGAGCTCAAAGAGGCTTAAATATATATACATATTTTTTTTTACTTCCTGTGATATAAAATAATTTTTTTGGATAATCATTTAAAATTGTATTAAGATAATAATTTTAGAAGAAAATAAGTCATATTATATATATATATATATATATATATATATATATATATATATATATATATTATTTTTGCTAATATTGATATAAATTAGTTCCCACGAGTAGTGACCAATATTGATAAAGAATCATAAATGTATATAAAATAAATATTTTTTTTAATATGATTTATTCTATACTCAAAATTTAAATTTAAATTCTAAATCACTTAATTAAGGGACACAAGTCTCGATATAATTTGTTTCACGGTCAGTAAAAGTCATATTATATATATCATAAAAATAATTCAATTAAGGAATTGTATTTTTTTAAAATAAAAATAAATATATTTTACTGAATTAAAGATAGTGAAATTAAATAATCAAATGCTAATTGAAATATGAAAAAAAATTAAAGAATTATTTTTTTACTTTAATCAAAGATATTTTATTACAAGTTACTTTCAAATTTAGATATAAATTGTAATTTAAACAACTATTATAATTTACAACAAATATAAAAGGTTTGATGTATCACAGGATAGAAATACTTGTACAATACAATTGCTGAAGCTACCCTCAAAAATCAAAATGCACAACATTTCCCTGCATAATAGAAAAATAAACTATCAATTCAGTTCCTTAAATATCACCCTCTCTCTTAAAATAATCCTTAAACTAATAAAAAGTTAGAACTGTGTAATCAATTCATTATAACAGGCGATGTAAGAAATAGTGAATAATAGCTTACACTCTTTCCCTGCATGTTATTTAATACTCTCGTACTAATGTAGAAAAGTTTTCAAACAAGGGTTTCCCATTTAATACAACACAGATAATGCTAGTTTCTCAAAAGAACAAAACAGAATGCCCACTTTTCTACCCTCACCTCCTAATTCCCTACTTCTAAGACTTTAACTGCCAAACTATTCTAACTAGCAACTCTCTGGCCCTATCAACAACATAAAGACTACCAGTAGTTGACTGATGCTCAAATCTATATGTATCCATGACTCCACAAAACAGTATGCTGAAACAAGATTACTGACAATTTTAAGTTGAAGGGGCAACATCATATTCATAGCTTGTATGTAAAACATCTTAACAGATTCATTTATTAAAGACTGGCGATGATAGCACAACTAAATGCAATTGCATTCCATTAAAGTAAACAGTAAAGTTTGGTCATTGATCGCCTCTGCACGATTTAACATACACGATTATAAAATCCATATGCTATAAAACTCAATGTTTAACTTAGCATTGAAATAGAAAAAGTTTTGACAATAGCCTGCAAAAACCATCAAATACTACATTACTTTCTGATAATCAATCAAATCTTTGTAGACATCTGGTAAAAGAGGCAAATCTTTCTGAAAGTCGATGACAAATTTCTTCAAAAACTTTTCCTCAGTTATGGTCATAAAGGAACCAGTGTGAAAACTATTATCGAGCAGACCTTTTGATTTCAAGATTTTAATTACATGGAATCTAGAGATAATCCTCTTCTCCAAGCTGTAGGCCAGAACCGGGGGATATTCAGCAATATCTTCTGATGGCAAACCCATAGCCTTCAATAGAAAACTCATTTTTTCTCACAAACATCTCATTTGACAACTTCACAAAAGTGGGATACATTCTAAATGCTTTAAGAAACATTTCCCTGTTCCAACCCCACCTCGCATAAACTTCAAGTCTCGAATTCCACACTGCTTTTCTCATAGTTAAAATCACTTGGATACCCATGACAAAGGTCGTTTTCAAAGGATTAAACCCGAATACCTCAACCATCTCAACAGCTTCTACAAATTTCAAATGCTTCACATACACTGCAGGAAAATGGATCATCAAGAGAGAGATGGAATCTTGAGGCACACCAGATTGCCTCAAAACATCAATGTTTGTTGCCAAGTCTTTCGGGTTCAGGCATAATGAATGGGGGCATTTCTCAAAGCTCTAACACCTTTCTGATCATCCTCAACTATACCCCCGAGGATCTCATAACCTGGATGAGGCACTTTTTAATTAAGATTTTTTTATAACTCTAAAAAGTTTTTTTAGTATTTAAAAATATATAAATTTTGAGGAATTGTTTTTTATGAATTTTATCATTATTTTTAATATAAAACATCTATCAAACAATTTCACCAAAACTCTTGAAATTTTGTTATATTTCATTTTTTATTGATTACTAGACTTTTTTGTCTTATCACACATATATTTTTTCTTTTTAATATTCTTCAAGATGTATGTGTCATGTGTATACATACATACATACATACATACGTGTGTATATATATATTATTTTTGAAATAAAAAATGTCAAATACATTCATTTTCTATGTACTTTTCTCTTTATTTTTTAAATTAGATTAATGTTTGTTTTATTTGCTAAAACTAATCACGTTTTTCTTATATAAATTATGTCAATCACATGCTTGATACAATATTTTTATGATTATCACCATTAATTTCGTCATTTGTAACTTAGTAATCCTTCTACCAATTTTTCACCCTTATTACTCCCTTTTAGTATATGTTTATTATTGAATCTCATTTAAACATATCATTAGATTTATTTATCATGAAATAATTGTAGTAATTAAAAAAAATCATAAAATCAACATATAATTTTAAATCTATTGTTCAAATCCAAAAGTGGAAATAAGATGTTATTGAAAGAAAGGTTAGTATATAAAGATATAAAGTTAGAACCAATATAGTTATTAAAAGATTAAAAAATTATATTGATTTTAATTTTTTTTATCAAAACCTCACCATCTCTTATTATTTTTTTCGGTAACTCTTATTTTGAGTGTGTTTTTAAAAATTCAAAGAATCCTTTCAATTCTTTAAATTCTTATGATATATATTCATTAAAATTCAAACTATCATAAAAGTTTTGTAAAGAAATATGATAAAATATATGGAAAAGAATCAAAGCTATACTGACAGGAAAGGAAAATCCCACAATTTTAAGTGGTATGATGGTGGAAAGAAGGATATATGGAGATCTCTTATGGAGTGAATGTCGAAGTAAAAGGCGAACAATTGAAGGCAACACAACTACATCAAGTAATGAAAAAAAAAATAGTGAAGATGAATAGCATATGGAGATCTCTTATGTAGTGATGGAAGATATCAACACTACCACAAAAATGGTATTTTATTACGCAGGTTCTACGGCGGTTGTATAAAAGCCGATGTCGTAAGTAAAACGGTGACATTTTTATAAATAATTAGAAAATTTTAAAGACAGTCTTGATAAACCAGTCTTTGAAAATGCATTACGACATCGGTTCTTGTAGAATCGATGTAGAATGCGAGAGGGAATATGAACCGACTCTCTTAGTCCTAGCCTTATTTTAATCTTTCTCCCTTAGTTTTGCAAAATAAAACCCTAAATTCCTCCTTGCTCTCTCTCTCTCTCTCTATATTTGTGCCTCAGCATCATCGATGTTTCCTCCGTCGACGATTCGTTTCTCGATGGAAACCCTCTCAGCCACCAACCTTCAGGTTATCTTTCTCTTCTCTACTCATTTAACTACAGCCATCGTGGCCGAAGAGAACCTCACGACTCTCTTCGACTTCCCCCGATTCCTCGATGTAATGGCCAAAGACATGAAACCCGAACCCTTCGATTGCCAACTCCGTGATGCCTTCAAGGTCCTCAACAAGGACTCCACCGGCTTTGTCACTGTCTTCGAGCTCCGCCACATCCTCACCAACATCGGTGAGAAGCTCGAGCCCTCCGAGTTCGACAAGTGGATCCGTGAAGCCCGTAGCGCGACGTCGTTTCTGGAATGGCTCAAGGGCGATTCTTAGAGCGCACTCGCTTGTAACTTAAGTGTTTAAAACACTTAACTGAGGAATCGAAGATTTAAACCCTAATTTGCTGAATCTACACCGAGGCGATACAAACTGCGTGATCATTTAGCATTCTGAAGATTGAAAAATGTTATGAGACTAAATTTGAGGTTCTATGCATCCTGGTAGCTACTTGAATTCGCAGCGTTGAATTATTAGTTATGATAAAATGGCTTTGGTTTTGCATTTTCATTTCTCAATTGCAGCTATCAATGATACTGACTCGAAAAGTCAGTGGGAACCTTTAGCTCCCACGAAAGAAGCACATGTACGTTTTCTCTCTATTTCACCCTCTTCTATGATAAATGATGATGTTAAGCACTTCTGATAGCTTTGCTTAGGGTACAAAGATTAGGACTCTTGATACTCTTAATAGCTCTGTTAATTCATATATGTATGTACCATTGATTCTTTTCTTTTTATTTTTTTTAAATCCTAATTCAAATGCTACATTACCATTATTGATTCCATATAATTTTTCTTTTCTTTTCTGTTATTTCAGGAATTTCATCTTTCCCAAACTTATCATGAAGGACTTCTCAAGTTACAAGCAAAAGAGTATGAGAAGGCTCGCGAGCTCTTAGAATCTGTCCTTAAATATCCTCTTATTGCTAATGCTCAGGTTTTGGTTTTTGCACAACAAACAATTTGCTCAATCTGTTAATGTCATTTTGGATTGGTGGTATGATGTGTTTTCTGTTATCAGGTGGATAGTAGTGCCAGTGATGGTCATCTATTGCAACTCAGGTTTTGATCTGCACTATACTACATTTTTTCTATCAAGTTGTCCATTGTTGTGTCATTGTTGTTTGCTCATAATCTCCCCTTTCAATTAAAAAATCTTGCACGACCAACTAAAAGCCTAGAATGCGTAAAAAATAACAAGAAAGTGGTGTTAAAGTTTGTGCTAGTCTGTTAGAGTTATTTTAATATTTTACTTCAGTCTTTGATCGGTACTGTGCTCGTGCAAGAATTTCTCCTTTTCAATTTGTAGTCTATTAAAGTAACATTTGACATGAATATATTACAATAGATTCCTTTCACCTCAAGTTTTAGGGTGCTTGATTCTTGTATCCTGATAAATCTGCCACTACTTTGAATTTTCATGAAGCACATAACGGGTGAAGTTAGTTTTAAAACTACCCTTCTGGGTGGGTATGAGTAAAACAAAATGGATCTTAGTTTATTTGGTATCACGTAGGTAAAACCTATATACACTTAGTTCATACTTGTTGCAGTTTTCATTCTTCTATCTGCACAAGTTGTCACTTTGCTGGCAATGCTTCATTTAACCTGTATTGATATATGTGTACAAATTTTAGTTTGTTTTAGGAGGGATATTTTGGAATATAAAAAAAGGGTAATACGCTGCTGTAGGTGTCACGCCCCAGCTTTTATATTCTTCTTTAAATTTAAATAGCTCCATTGTTTTTGTTCCGAAGCCCACTGTTTTCTGCTCAAACAATTTGGAACATAGAAATAACTTAAACAGGGGCAGGGGAAGGGGCAGGGGCATGGGCAGCTTAAACAGAGATCCAATGTTGTGATGAGAGAGGGTGCAGCTTTTAAGGTTTTAAAGTTTAACTACTTCAGTTTGTGATGAGAGAGGGTGCAGGGGCAGCTTGAACAGAGATCCAATGACCCGACAAAAGCATGCAAAGTAGTGACACAACCCAATACTCTAATTTTTTTATTTTCCATGGCCATTCAATTTTTTTGGGAAGAAAAGTGATGGAATGAAGCAATGAGCAAGGCATGGCTATATATATAAATATGTGAGGTGTGTCATGTGTTTACGTGAATGATATTAAGAAAGAAAAGAAGAATCATTACTTAAGCTTCACTGCAATAGTCAAGACCAAGGTTAAAGATTGTTGTATAAAAGGTGAGTTTAAATTCAAATGACCTTGACTTGACTATTGTATAAAGGGATTATTGAATTTAGTTTAATAAATTGTAAATCTTCTGATAGGAATACAAAAAAAAAAAAGAAGAAGTCAAGGTCAAGCATTATTTGATTTTAAAATATTTATTGGGTAACAAGGTGCCTTTTAAATGTAGAAATTCCGACATCTCCTTTGAGTAACAAGATGTGTAAATTTTATGTGCATGATAATATTCTTGCCGATTAGATTCTAATGTTTTAAAACATTTCACAGTTAGATGGGAGTGTTTTAAAATATTCTTTGGTTTATTGTTTATGTGTATGCAATGTAATAGTTTTTTTAATAGGGATTCAAATTAACCAAGCAAATTAATATAGTTGTTATTTTTTGTAGTTAATATAATAAAATATATAGCTAATTTTGATGGTTGGAATTCTTTGTATCCCTCCTTCTGTCCTTTACAATCCAGTGATTTATTATGGATCCCATTGATTTTCTTAAAGATAATATTGATTTAGTTGTACTAGTTAGTGACTTTCATTTTCCTACTCTTGTAGTGCTTGATACGTAAATTGACTGCAATATAAATTGTAGTGATGTAATTAAGTACAAAGGCAATTTATGTTCCTTGGTGACATAAATTCTAAAATTGAAAGAGGCCTCACTAATCTCTTTTTGTTGGCAGTATCATTATACCACGTGCCTTGTTAGCTGCTGCTCTTTCAAATGATTTGGTCATACTAAGTCTGCAACTGTAAAGCCATAAATTTCAAGTAAGTAGAGAGCTTTTCTAAATCTTGGATTTGTTTAATGCAGTTCTTAGGATGCTTCATTATCTTTATTCTTATGATTATTCATTTTAAGTACAATATTCATTTGTTAATTTGAACTTAGTTCACATTAGAGAATGATTTAGTTGAAATCAGCTTGAGAAAAAAATTCCAAATGTTCGAGAACATATCCAGAATTTCTAAAGGAGAAAATAATTAAGATACTATAGATTTACTGGTAGGATTAATAAAGTACTTTTGGTGGAACATTGTGTTTCTTTGTTATAAGAATTTCATTTTCATAGTTCTCTAAAGTCTAAACCTTTGCACCAATATGTTTGTTTCTCTTTTTCTCTTAAAAATTATTGCTTTGTTTGGAATATCAAGACATTAAAAAATGTCATGCTTGCATACATCCAAATGAAGGAAGGGCACCCTGCCAAATCATGTTGCTCCTTTTACTTCTAGTATGCAATTTCTTGGTGTGTAAATTTCTTTTTCTGGCCCTGTTTTTCTATATGTTATTACTTTGTTTTGTTTACTGCGTTGAAAAGAAATCATGGTCAAAACAAGTTTGTCTATGCACGAATCCATTGTGATATGTGACCCTAAATAGGGATAATGCAAGATTTCATTGTGTTGATATATAAAAGAAGAATGATTTATTTAATACAAGAATTTGTATATTTGATTTTTTCTGTGTGAAAATTTTTAAATTAACATAATATTGATATGAATTAATTCTAATGTGTCAAATTTATACTCATGAGGTTGTTTAATATTGATTAGCTTCTAGCTTATGGGTGTTGAGAAAGGCATCAAATTGGAAGGCTTGTCAGTGGTATAGATCTTTAAGGCACTTGAAGATTTGTTTACCTTTGTTGGTTAGTTTCTAGCTTATGTGTAAATTTCTGTTTACCTTTGTGCAACATTTGTTTTTGTCACTTTTCTTTTGCAACATTTGAATGTAAATTATATCAAAAAATATGTTTTTTTTTTCTTTTTCTAGTGTGGTTTGGCAGCTTGTGATACTGATGAACACCTTACAAGGAAGCCTCTCTAGAGTGGCTTTTTAGTTGGTGTCAGTTTCCCACATCAGGGTCTTGTGAGACCATAAGGAGCAAGGTTTTTGAACAAGAATTTCCTCCTTTATGTTACTAAGTCCCAAAACATGGAAACTACTGATAGCAAATAGAAATAAATTTCATTGTAGAGGAATAGAAATGACTACAAGTCTAGAAAACTATCCATGGGATTATTTGCAGCTATTATGTATTACTAAGAAATATTTTATGTTCTTTTAACGTATATGAACTTATGCAGGGCATACTCATGTAACTAAATACTATATTTGCAGGCCTACTAGTGAATTTCCTCATCCTCTTTCCCATGTTAAGAAACCAATTGGCTACAAAGTGAGTTCTATAGTGTCTGTTTATATTTTTTTAATTTTAATTTTTTAAGTATGAACTTATAAGTCATGAAAATGTTAGAATCTTAATTGAATTAAAATTAAAAAATTACAAACTTACAAGAATTATAAATGAAAAAAATCAGAGAAGCTAAAATTGGAAAAATATCAACTTATAGACATTAAAATTAAAAAAAGAAACCTATAAAAATTATAAATGGAAAAATACTAATTTATCTGGAAAAAATAAATTTAAGCCTTATATAAATTCAGATAAAGTGTATAATAGGACTAATAAATTAGAAAGGAAAAGTATATATTTGACTAATATACAATTGCATGTTGACTTATTAATGTGAAATGTTTTAATTATTATATAATTACCTAACATTCTAACAATTAGAATCTGTTTGTCTTTCACATCTTATAGACACCAACTTGCTCAGTTAGAGAATGGGTCGTTGATGTGCCATCATTTTCTTCTATTTTCTAAATCCTTTTTGCATCATTTTAATTTTTGATTGGTCTTAATTGTCAATTAATTAGGCAGTTTTATTATTTGGGCTCATTTAGCTAATTTGATGTTTTTAATCTAATTTCAGGAATTAATGAAACATTGGGCTTAATCCGGATTTTGGTTGTGGACTTGAAGAGGGCAAATAAAGCAGCGCTTACCTTAGTTAATTTCTAATTAGGAAATTTCGCAATTTTATTTTATGTTGTTCAGTGTTTATTTCGTTTTGGGCCAGAGTATTGTAATAGGGCCCAGTGACTTTGAGTGACTCTTTTTAAATAGCTGCCTTGGGATTCGTGCAGGGCATTCTATTCTGCTAGGCTATTTTCATTATTCAGAGCTTTGGTTTTAGGTTTTCACGTTTTTCTGTTCCCTTGTTACAGTTTTCGTTCTTAATGCAAATTTCCGTTTTCTGCTTCTAATTACGAGTTCATTCTTGCTTCTTCTTCTACGTTCATTTACGTTTCTGTTCATTTACGTTTCTTTTCATTTACGTTCTTGTTCATTTACGTTTCTGCTTCATGTTTCATTTGCGTTTTCTGTTTGAATCCATGGAAGGCTAGATTTTCTTGTGTTGTTTCCTTTTGAGGACGAAGCCCAACTCTCTTTGAGGTTTCGTTTGTAATGTGGTTTCCTGGCAGTTTTCCCTTCACCAGTTATCCCAATTTCGTGAATATTAATCAGTGCACGCTTCGTGTTCGATTAATTGCCTCTGAGCCTAACTTGCGTTCATGCTTAATGGACGAAGGGCTAACTGGTGTATGTGGTGCCTAATCACGTATTGAAAACCCTAAGTTGATTTTCGCTTAGTAAATTGAAATAGGGTTGGATTAAGTGGTTGACTGTTAGGGACAAATTCTCCATAACCCAGGATAAGAGAGTGGCTTCTGAATCAGAGGAAACAACCCGTTTTTAATATTAGTAGTTTCGTATTCCATTTTATTTGTTCTGCTCTTTAATTACCAAACAACCAAACCCCCCTCCCTCCATCGTTACTGTTACTGCAAGTATATTATGAACATTTGGCTTGTCACTGCTCGTTGGGAAACGACCTAGGATCACTTCCTAGTTACTGCATTTTCATGTTAATTTGATTCGGGTACGGCCTTGATCAAATTTGGCGCCGTTGCCGGGGAGCAGTGTCCAAAGGTTCATAATAGCTAGCTAGTGTTGTGTGTTTAATCCTTTCGTGTTTTATGTTTAATTGTTAGTATTGTGTTAGTATGTGTGTTAGTGTTGTTTAGTGTCCTGGTATTTTGTTTAATGTGTGTTCTGTTTCAGTTTTCCCATTAAGCGTTTCCCCTGTTTCAGTCTTGGGTGTTTTGCTGTGAAGATTGTGCTTGAAAACAGAGTAGTAGTAGAAATCAGCTTGCGGAAAAACAGAGTAGTAGTAGAAATCAATTAGAGACGAATTTTAGCGACCACCCATGCTGAATTATTTGAGATTTTTTGTTTTAGTAGCTAGGGTTGTTATTTTTGGCTGAATTTTTTTGTGGTAACTTCTTTTAATCCATATTTTGTGGGAAAAATAGCTAGAGCCTTTAGTTTGGTCAGATTTGAAAGTTCCAAAAAACTAGCAAATTTTGTGTTTGTCAAAACTTCAAACGGCCATAACTTTTGCTCCAGTTATCAGAATCGCAATTATTATATATGCATTTGGGGTAGAAAAAAATTTCCTACGCCGTGGTAGCCGGCCTATGGCCGGCTGAGGTCTCCATCGTCCAAAAGAAGCGATTCTGTCAAAAGTTTTTTATTTTTCAAGTTTTATTTACTTATTTTTCTTAACCTACCAATTTTAGCTTTCATAGTTAGACTTTGAATTTTTGTCTGAAATTTTTTGTGCTATCTTCTCATCATTTTATAAGGTTGCTCACAGAATTTCAAGTCATTTGGATATCATTTGAGGGTAGCTGTAGTTCAAACCTACACCTTTATTTACATGACAAGGCAACTAGTTGTGTGCATGCTGAATGTAGTGTATGACTAGAGGCAATTCATCTGACTTACAACCCTTTGATCCTGAGATAGATAGGACATTTCATAGATTAGTTAGGCATCATTTTATACCTTTTGATCATTCTGAGCATTCCATAACTGGTGAATCTGTGCATTCTGTTATTGGTGATTTTGAACATCCTGATCTTGAGCATTATAATTTTGAGCATTCTGATTCTGACCATTCTGATTTTGCACATTCTGAGAACATGGCACAACCTCCACCTCGTGAGAGGACTCTAAGGGAAATGGCTGCACCTGATTTCACCTATGAAAGCTTGTGCATCCAATACCCTGATGAGGATGTCCCATATGTTCTTAAAACTGGACTGATTCATTTGCTTCCAAAGTTTCATGGCCTTGCAGGTGAAGACCCGCACAAAAATTTGAAAGAATTTCACATTGTCTTCTCCACCATGAAACCCCCAGATGTCCAAGAGGATCACATATTTCTGAAGGCTTTTCCTCATTCATTAGAGGGAGTGGCAAAGGACTGGCTGTATTACCTTGCTCCAAGGTCCATCACGAGCTGGGATGACCTTAAGAGAGTATTCTTAGAAAAAAAATTTCCTTGCTTCCAGGACCACAGCCATCAGGAAGGATATCTCAGGTATTAGACAACTCAGTGGAGAGAGCCTGTATGAGTACTGGGAGAGATTTAAGAAACTATGTGCCAGTTGCCCCCACCATCAGATTTCAGAACAGCTTCTTCTCCAATATTTTTATGAAGGACTCAGTAATATGGAGAAAAGTATGATAGATGCTGCCAGTGGTGGAGCCCTTGGAGACATGACCCCTGTTGAAGCCAGAAATTTAATTGAGAAGATGGCCTCCAACTCCCAGCAGTTTAGCGCCAGAAATGATGCCATAGTCATTAGAGGAGTGCATGAGGTAGCTACAAACCCATCTGCATCATCTGAAACTAAGAAGCTTGAAGGCAAACTGGATGCGTTGGTCAACTTGGTAACCCAGCTGGCCTTGAATCAGAAATTTGTACCTGTCGCAAGGGTTTGTGGTTTGTGCTCCTCTGCTGACCACCATACAGACCTTTGCCCTTCCATGCAGCAACCTGGAGCAATTGAGCAACCTGAAGTTTATGCTGCAAATATTTACAATAGACCTCCTCAACCTCAGCAGCAAAATCAACCACAACAGAGCAATTATGACCTTTCCAGCAACAGATACAACCCTGGATGGAGGAATCACCCTAACCTCAGATGGTCCAGCCCTCAGCAACAACAACAGCAGCCTGCTCCTTCCTTCCAAAATGATGCTGGCCCAAGCAGACCATACATTCCTCCACCAATCCAACAACAGCAACAACCCCAGAAACAGCCAATAGTTGAGGCCCCTCCACAACCTTCCCTCGAAGAACTTGTGAGGCAAATGACTATGCAGAACATGCAGTTTCAGCAAGAGACCAGAGCCTCCATTCAGAGCTTAACCAATCAGATGGGACAATTAGCTACCCAATTGAATCAACAACAGTCCCAGAATTCTAACAAGCTGCCTTCTCAAGCTGTCCAAAATCCCAAAAATGTCAGTGCCATTTCATTGAGGTCGGGAAAGCAGTGTCAAGGACCTCAACCCGCAACACCTTCCTCATCTGCAAATGAACCTGCCAAACTTCACTCTATTCCAGAAAAAGGTGATGACAAAAATCTACCTAACAATTTCTGTGCAGGTGAATCTTCTTCCACAGGTAATTCTGATTTGCAGAAGCAGCACATTCCCCCTCTTCCATTCCCCCCAAGAGCAGTTTCCAACAAAAAAATGGAAGAGGCAGAGAAAGAGATCTTGGAAACGTTTAGAAAAGTAGAGGTAAACATACCTCTGTTGGATGCAATAAAGCAAATTCCAAGATATGCCAAATTCTTGAAGGAGCTGTGCACTAATAAGCGGAAGCTTAAAGGAAGTGAACGCATTAGCATGGGCAGAAATGTCTCCGCATTGATTGGTAAATCTGTTCCTCAAATTCCTGAAAAATGCAAAGATCCAGGTACATTCAGCATACCTTGTATTATAGGGAATAGTAAGTTTGACAATGCCATGCTAGATTTAGGAGCCTCTGTTAGTGTTATGCCTCTGTCGATTTTTAATTCTCTATCTCTAGGTCCCTTGCAGTCAACTGATGTGGTAATTCATTTAGCTAATAGAAGTGTTGCCTATCCTGTTGGTTTCATAGAAGATGTCTTAGTTAGAGTTGGAACTGATTTTCCCTGTTGATTTTTATATCTTGAATATGGAAGATGGATTTTCTCAAGGATCAGTTCCCATCATTCTAGGCAGACCCTTTATGAAAACTGCTAGAACTAAGATAGATGTTTATGCAGGCACACTGTCCATGGAGTTTGGTGATATAACTGTTCATTTTAATATTCTGGATGCTATGAAATACCCATCTGAAGATCTTTCTGTATTTCGTGCTGAAATAATTGACCATATTGTTGATGAATACATGACTGATCTTTATTCTAATCTGCATGCCTCTCACTCTTCATGCATTGAGTCTGAAATTGTATTTGATCATATGTCTGAATTTGATGCTGAGAGTGAATCTGAAAGTGATATTGATTGCATGCCTGGTGGTGGTGTTTTACCTTTTGAGATTGATTTTATAGAGTCAGATAGGACTAACCATGTTTCAGGAAGTACACACACCTCTGACTTTGTTTATGAGGTAAAGGCTGAGAAACCATCTCCTTCTACCACTGTCCAGCCGACCACACCAGAATTGAAGCCTCTGCCATCAAATTTAAAATACACTTACTTGGATGATAGCAAGAGTTTTCCAGTGATTATATCTGCCTCCCTTGCTGATGAGCAAGAGGAGAAGTTGTTGTCAGTTCTCAAGAAGCATAAGAAGGCTATAGGCTGGACCCTGGCGGACATTCCTGGTATTAGCCCATCCACATGTATGCATCGAATAAATTTAGAGGATGAAGCTAAACCAGTAAGACAGCCACAGAGAAGACTCAACCCGGTGATTCTTGATGTAGTGAAGAAGGAGATAACCAAGCTTTTGCAAGCTGGGATCATTTATCCTATCTCCGACAGCCAATGGGTGAGTCCCGTCCAGGTAGTCCCGAAAAAGACTGGCCTCATAGTGATCAGAAATGAGAAGGAGGAGCTGATTCCTACTCGAGTGCAGAACAGTTGGAGAGTCTGCATTGACTATAGGAGGCTGAACCAGGTTACCAAAAAGGACCATTTTCCCCTGCCATTCATTGACCAGATGCTTGAACTCCTGGCAGGTAAATCCCACTACTGTTTCCTTGATGGTTTTTCTGGTTATATGCAAATTACTATTGCTCCTGAGGATCAGGAAAAGGCCACATTCACCTGCCCCTTCGGCACTTTTGCTTATAGGAGGATGCCTTTCGGCCTGTGCAATGCCCCTGGTACCTTCTAGCGGTGCATGATTAGTATTTTCAGTGATTTTTTAGAAAATTGCATAGAGGTGTTTATGGATGATTTCACTGTATATGGATCCTCTTTTGATGGTTGTTTGAATAGTTTGGAAAAAGTTTTGAATAGATGCATTGAAACTAACCTTGTTCTAAATTTTGAAAAATGTCATTTTATGGTTGAGCAAGGTATAGTTTTAGGCCACATTATTTCCAATAAGGGTATTGAAGTAGATCCTGCAAAAATTTCTGTTATTTCACAATTGCCTTACCCCTCTTGTGTGCGAGAGGTGCGATCTTTTCTTGGTCATGCAGGATTCTACAGGCGCTTTATAAGGGATTTTAGCAAAGTAGCCCTTCCACTGTCCAACTTGTTGCAAAAGGAGGTGGAGTTTGACTTTAATGACAGATGCAAAGAGGCTTTTGATTGCCTCAAAAGAGCGTTGACTACCACCCCCATCATCCAGGCACCCGATTGGACAGCCCCTTTTGAGCTTATGTGTGATGCATCAAATTATGCATTGGGGGCTGTCCTTGCTCAGAAAATTGATAAATTGCCCAGGGTGATATATTATGCTTCTAGGACTTTAGATGCTACCCAAGCAAATTATACTACTACTGAGAAAGAGCTTCTAGCCATAGTTTTTGCTCTTGAAAAATTTCGATCTTATTTGCTTGGTACTCGCATTATTGTTTATACTGACCATGCAGCTCTAAAGTACTTGTTGAAGAAGGCTGATTCTAAGCCTAGGTTGATCCGATGGATGCTCTGGCTCCAAGAGTTTGACTTGGAGATCCGTGATAGGAGCGGAGCACAAAATCTAGTTGCTGATCATTTGAGTCGGATCGAACGTGTCTCTGATGCAGATTCACCTATTCGGGATGATTTCCTGGATGATCATTTGTATATATTGTATAGTATTTCTGACTCTCTTTCTACTCCCTGGTTTGCTAACATTGTCAATTATTAAGTTGCCTCTGTTTTTCCTCCCTTAGCATCTAAGGCCCAAAAAGATAAGATTAAAAGTGATGCTAAGCATTTTATTTGGGATGACCCCTACTTGTGGAAATTGTGCAGTGATCAGGTCATTAGACGGTGCATTCCAGATCATGAGACTGACTCAGTCCTGCAGTTCTGTCATTCTTCCGCACCGGGAGGTCATCTGGGTGTTCAAAGGACAGCTCGCAAAGTGCTTGATTGTGGTTTTTATTGGCCCACCATCTTTAAAGATGCGTGGAAGATCTGCAGCACTTGTGAGCAGTGTCAGAGAGCAGGAAATACACTGACATGGCGACAACAAATGCCTCAGCAACCTATGCTATTCTGTGAGGTGTTTGATGTCTGGGGTATAGATTTCATAGGTCCTTTTCCTGTCTCTTTTGGTTATGTTTATATTCTCCTTGCAGTTGATTATGTTTCAAAATGGGTGGAAGCCAAGCCCACTAGAACTAATGATGCTAAAGTTGTCGCAGACTTTGTCAGGTCTAATCTGTTTTGCAGGTTTGGAGTACCTAAAGCAATTGTTAGTGATCAAGGAACCCATTTTTGCAACAGGACAATGCATGCCCTGCTTAAAAAGTACGGGGTGGTACACAGGGTATCCACACCATACCACCCCCAGACTAATGGACAGGCAGAAATTTCTAACAGGGAAATCAAGAGAATTCTAGAGAAGATTGTGCAACCAAGCAGGAAAGATTGGAGTACCAGGCTTGATGATGCTCTCTGGGCACATCGGACTGCCTACAAAGCACCCATAGGAATGTCTCCTTATCGGGTTGTCTTTGGAAAGGCATGTCATCTTCCAGTGGAAATTGAGCACAAAGCATACTGGGCAGTGAAGACTTGCAACTTCTCTATGGATCAAGCTGGCGAGGAAAGGAAGTTGCAACTGAGTGAGTTAGATGAAATCCGCCTAGAAGCCTACGAGAATGCCAAGTTCTACAAAGAAAAGACCAAGAAGTTCCATGATAGCATGATAGTTAAAAAAGACTTCGTGGTTGGGCAAAAAGTGTTATTGTATAATTCTAGGCTTGGACTCATGAGTGGTAAGTTGAGGTCTAAGTGGATTGGTCCTTTTGTTGTTACTAATGTTTTTCCTTATGGTACAGTTGAGATCAAAAGAGACTCCACAAACAAGAGCTTCAAGGTCAACGGACATCGACTTAAGCCATTCCTCACGAACCCTTCTTTAGTGGACGTAGTGGTGGAAGAGACTTCCTTACTCCACCCTACTCTTCCTCCACCATGACTTAGGGAGTTTTTCTTTTCCTATCTCCTTCTTTGCTTTTATTACACTTGTCCGATTCTCTTTGATGATTTAATTGTTTTTAATCTTTTAATTGTGCTACATTGAGGACAATGTGTTGTTTAAGTATGGGGGGGGAGTGTTCTTTGGTTTTGCTAGTTTTGATGGTTTTGTTAATTTGTTAGTTGTGTTAATTTGTTAATGTTGTTAGTTTCGTCGGATTTTCAGTTTAATATTTTGGGTCAATTTCGTGTGCACGTACGACTTTGCATGTTTTTCTTTGAATTATAGGATATGTTCAAGAAATGGGTAATTGTTTTGAAAATAAAAGTTCTTGACATTTTGTGACTTGAAATCCTTGATTCTTCTCTACATGTCATGATAGTTTTGAAAGCTCAATTTGAAAGTGATGATTTTACCTTTGTGAGAATTTGAGCCATCCATCATTATAATCATTTGGTGTGTTTTGCCCCATTGATTGCTTGCACAATAGCCTTGGCTTGATTCTTGTTGATGCGTCCTAATTCACATGCATATTTGGAAATGATTAAGGCAATTTTGTTCTTATAAGCTTCTAGCCAAATGGACTTACCTTGAATTAATTCCTTTGATAGCCCTTTTGAGCCTTGTTTCCCTTTCCTTGTTTTGAAGCTCACTACAAGCCTTAAGTGAAAAACCATGATATTACCATATCCTTAAGGAATTTTGGAGCTTTGGAATTGTTTTGGGAATAAGTGTGGGGGGTTTTTGTTTCATTGGACAACTTGTTTTGTTGGCTATGCTTCATGATGTATTTTGGGCCATACTTGATGTACATTGTATATTGGTTAAATGTTGGACATGCTAAATGAAATGTTGTTTCTCAAAGGCTAAAGAGTAAAAAAAAAAAATCTAAAAAAGAAAAAGAAAAGCAATAAAGTTGAATGAATAAGATCTTAAATGGCACAAGAATGATGAAACTCTTGGTTCTACTCTTCATGTTTAATTTTTATCTTTACTTCTTTTTATTTTCTTATTTTTTTCTTAATATGCACTTATTCCCCTTTGCTCCTCTATTCCTTTGGGATTTAGCCACTTATTCCATATTTCTCCATACCTTGTCCTTGGCCCCATTACAACCTTAAAAGACCTTTTGATCCTCATGTGCTTGTGTTTATGGGTTGATTGTCAATTTTAGAATCTTGCCAAGTTTATGTGGTGCTTGCTTTCATGGGTGCTTTGAGGGTAAATAGTAGCCTAGACACTTGAGAGATAGAGTGTATATCTTGTGAGGCTTTATCACTTTTCATTCTTGAGCTGATTAACTATTTTGCCATGATTGGGTTGCTTGGATGATTTTCATGAATGTCTTGACTTTTTGGATCTCCTTATGTTAGATGTTACCCATTCCTTTCATTCCTTGATGTTCATTGAGAAATATGTGAATGTTTTTGTTTGTCTCCCTTTGATATCCTTGGATTTTGTTCTTTGTTTCATTTTGCCCAGGAGTGCAAAAGGCTAAGTATGGGGGGTTTTGATGTGCCATCATTTTCTTCTATTTTCTAAACCCTTTTTGCACCATTTTAATTTTTGATTGGTCTTAATTGTCAATTAATTAGGCAGTTTTATTATTTGGGCTCATTTAGCTAATTTGATGTTTTTAATCTAATTTCAGGAATTAATGAAACATTGGGCTTAATCCGGATTTTGGTTGTGGACTTGAAGAGGGCAAATAAAGCAGCGCTTACCTTAGTTAATTTCTAATTAGGAAATTTCGCAATTTTATTTTATGTTGTTCAGTGTTTATTTCGTTTTGGGCCAGAGTATTGTAATAGGGCCCAGTGACTTTGAGTGACTCTTTTTAAATAGCTGCCTTGGGATTCGTGCAGGGCATTCTATTCTGCTAGGCTATTTTCATTATTCAGAGCTTTGGTTTTAGGTTTTCACGTTTTTCTGTTCCCTTGTTACAGTTTTCGTTCTTAATGCAAATTTCCGTTTTCTGCTTCTAATTACGAGTTCATTCTTGCTTCTTCTTCTACGTTCATTTACGTTTCTGTTCATTTACGTTTCTTTTCATTTACGTTCTTGTTCATTTACGTTTCTGCTTCATGTTTCATTTGCGTTTTCTGTTTGAATCCATGGAAGGCTAGATTTTCTTGTGTTGTTTCCTTTTGAGGACGAAGCCCAACTCTCTTTGAGGTTTCGTTTGTAATGTGGTTTCCTGGCAGTTTTCCCTTCACCAGTTATCCCAATTTCGTGAATATTAATCAGTGCACGCTTCGTGTTCGATTAATTGCCTCTGAGCCTAACTTGCGTTCATGCTTAATGGACGAAGGGCTAACTGGTGTATGTGGTGCCTAATCACGTATTGAAAACCCTAAGTTGATTTTCGCTTAGTAAATTGAAATAGGGTTGGATTAAGTGGTTGACTGTTAGGGACAAATTCTCCATAACCCAGGATAAGAGAGTGGCTTCTGAATCAGAGGAAACAACCCGTTTTTAATATTAGTAGTTTCGTATTCCATTTTATTTGTTCTGCTCTTTAATTACCAAACAACCAAACCCCCCTCCCTCCATCGTTACTGTTACTGCAAGTATATTATGAACATTTGGCTTGTCACTGCTCGTTGGGAAACGACCTAGGATCACTTCCTAGTTACTGCATTTTCATGTTTATTTGATTCGGGTACGGCCTTGATCAGTCGTCAACATGGGTCAATACTGAATTGTACTACTAAGGTGTACAAAAATATGAACTAGGACACAAAAATATATTTAAGTGTGCTTTTTACATGCTAATGTTTACTTGTTAGGTATGAGCTGCAATTAAGGTGAAAGCATCTATTATAATTTGTTTTACTTCATCTGGAAGGGTTGCAAGGAACTTTCTTATGAGTAATTAGATATCCTTCAATTAATATCTATATCATTTCCTGCATCTTCATTTCACCTTTATCCTTCAAATTGTTTTAGTAGTAGATTGTTTTATGTTTTCTAAGATGAGCTAGATTGAGTACAGATTATATTATGTACCGATAATTAGTATAATTATATTTTTTCTGTTCACAAGTGCTATAATGCATGTATTGCTTGAGTTATATGTCCTGTATTAGAAGATTAATATGATTTTTTTTTAATTATCTAGTATTGGCCTATGATCAGGATTTTGTCAAGAGTTTTTTTCCTAGTACTTTCCTGGTTTCCTTTGTGGCTTTGGTATGTTTATGTCAATTAGCTTAGCATTTGATTCATCTATGTCCATTTTACCAAGCATCTAATATGAGCTAAAAAGTATCTTTAATGAGTATTATTTGAACAACGTAATGTTAGAGCTGATGCATTACCTTATCTTATTATAAAGTATTACAATTATTATATGAAAAGTCATTTTAAGATAATTTTTATTGTTTTTAATTTTTTAGTGACATTAAATTGAAACATGTTATTCTCTTCTTCTTTTTCCATCGTTGTTTGGTCCTTGTGTTTGCTTTGTTTCTTTTTTTTTTTTGGAACTAAGGTCTTCATTTAGATCTTTATTAAGTGTGCCCCATTTAGATGTTGTTTTCGTCATTTCATAATAATGCTTTTATTATTTTAAATTATTTTTTTTCAAAATAACATTCTAAGCCAATCGTTAGCTAATGATTGTCTTAGAAAGTTACATTTCTAAGACGGTTGTTAGCTAACCACCATCTTAGAAAGTAGTACCTTTGTAAGACAGTCGTTAGCTAACCTTTCTAAGACGGTCATTAGCTAACGACCGTCTTAGAAATGTACATTTCTAAGATGGTGCTTAGCTAACCACTGTCTTAGAAGAAAATGTTTTTCTAAGACGGGTTTTATAAAATCGTCGTCAAAAGTTTTGGCTTTCAACGACATTAGATTCAAAGATGGGTGACCACCGTCTTTGAATGCTCTTTTTGACCGATGTAGTCACAAGTGGAGATGTTGGGACAAAGAAGGAAGAGCTAGCATTAGCAATGTCCACTCTTAGTAAAGTTGACTATGCTAAGAATTGGATTGTTGACTGGGGATGCTCTAATCACATGAAAATTAATAAAGAAAAGCTTATCAACATATTCAAAATATAAAGGTGATCCAATGGTTGTGGCAATACATAATTCGAGATTACCAATAAGTCATATTGGTAAAACAAAGGTCACGCCTCTACTCAATTCAAAGCGTGTGCAACTTCAAGGTGTTTGCCATGTACTTGGGATGAAGAAAAATTTATTGTCAGTTTCTCAATTGACTGCTTCAGGTAATTATGTTGTGTTTGGTCCTAATGATGTGAAAGTTAACCAGGAGTAAAAATTATTGGCACACCATTTATAGAAGGGAAGAAACATGAATCTATCTATGTTATGTTAGGAGAATCAACATACATAGATAAAGTAAAAAATAAATGAGAATGTAGATCTCTAGCATGCCTGGTTAAGACACGTTAGCTATCACAATCTAAAACTAATGATAACAAAGTCTATGCTCAAAGGCCTTCTTGAGATCGATGTTAGAACATATCCCACATGTGCAGGATGTCAATATGGAAAGGCTCATCAACTTCCATTTTAGTAGTCAACTTTCAAGGCCAAACAATCATTAGAGTTAGTTCATGTCTCAATGTGTTTGGGTTTATAAACAATCATCTATGAGTGGATAAAAATATATGATGACTTTTCAAGGTATGTTAGGGTTTTCTTTATGAAAGAAAAATATGAAACATTGACCGAATTCAAAGAACTCAAAGAAAAGGCTGAAAGTAAAGTTGGTCGAAGGATACAATGTTTACGCCCAGATAATGGTGGATAATACACTTATGATGAAATAGATATGTACCTTCAAGAGCATAAAGTTAGAAGGTAGTTTACTTGTCCTAACACTCCACAGAGATTTGTCGAAGTATGTTGAATGCCAAAAACATACCATCTAGATTTTGGGTTGAATGCATGAACGCTGCAACTCATGTAATTAACATATTTCCTTAAGCACGATTGGGTTTTGTTTCTGATAACTGCTAATTATGAGTATATTTTGGGGTTAATTATATAAGAATTTGTAAATTTTATCTCCTAATTCTTCCTTTTTAAGCAAATAATTATTAAATTAACATCATTTAAGTTTTTTTGCATAGAATATTAAAAGTGATGAACTTATGATGCTTAGTGAGTAAAATAAAGCCCAAGAAAGCAAGGATAATTAAAAAAATGAGACTAATTAAGGAAATCATGACTAATTAAGGAAATGAGACTAATTAAGGAAACCAGGCTAATTAAGGAAAACAGACAAATTAAAGAAAGAAGGACTAAATAAGGAAAACATGCTAATTAGTGAGTAAAATAAAGCCCAAGAAAGAAAGAATAATTAAGAAAAACAAGACTAATTAAGAAAAGAAGACTAATTAAGAAAATGAGGCTAATTAAGAAAAGTAAGTTAATTAAGGAAAACAAACTAATTCAAAAGTTCGCTAATTTGCACCTATAAAAGAAGACGAGAGAAGAACGAAAAGACCCACAAAAATTCCTAGAGAATACAATTCCTTATAGAAGGCAAAGGCTAGAAGAAGGAGACGCAAGCATTGGGAGTCATTCATTCCTTCCATTTCATTTTTTATCTTCTTCCCCTTTACTAAATATTTCCCTCTTGCAATTGTAAAACCTCCATGACAATGAGAGGCTAAACCCCCTTTCTTGGGAACTTGGTAGCCAACTACTCTTGATGTAATTTTTCTCCCTATTTATTTATGAATATTACATTTACATTATCTTTTCTTGTGCTTAATATTATTGCTTATGGCTTGATCACCCATTTGCATGGTAAGTTTTAGGGGTAGCGTTGGGAAACATTATTTTCTAATAGAACTTGGAAAGAGTATCTAAATAAAGTCATCACCAAGCATAGGTTGATATTTGTTTAGCTTGTTATAAATCTCTATTCTTAATGCAATTTAGTATTTTAGCTCTGCAAAGAGATTTGGAAGATAAAATAGATAAATTAAACTATTTCATGCAGGGGACTAAAGTTAGAGTATACTAGTAAATACAAATGTAAATTGAAATAATCATAAATATAGAAACATTATTAACATTACATCAAAGAGTAGCTCTGGTAGGCTAAGTTCCCAACATTTTCATCTTCTGAATTTCCTTCTACAATAATATTGGATTTTCTCATATTTTCTGTCTTTAATTAATTAATTTAAATTCTTGTTTAATTTCTCCTCTTGTTTAATTTAATTTTTTGTCAATTTAAATTACTATTTTTCTACAATCTTTTCAAATTAATTTTCTTAACTTTTTTTATTAATAAAATATTCATTTACCTAAGTACAAATAAAGTCCCTATGGATTTGACACTTAAACTTTTTTGTTTTAACTTTACTAATTGGGACCAATTATTGCACTTGCCAATTCATCAACATGTTTTTGGCGTCGTTGCCAGAGACTTTGTTCTTTGTACTTGGTATTTTGGATATTCTAATTTTAATTGTTATTTTTCCTTAATTTTTCAAATTTAAATGATAAAAAAAAGATGAGTATCTTTTTCTTGTGAGTCTATGCTTGCAGGGTGGAACCTTGGAAGAACTTGATCCATGGAAGATATTTTTGAGTGATATGCTCAGGCATCGAAGGCTTCTTAGTAACCAATTAAAGAGGTTGCCTGAGTATGTTGAAATCATTCAATTAAGGGTCAATCACTCACAATCGGTAAATTGTGATTTTTGTGGAGGAGAGCATTTCAATGATAGTTGTCATCTCTATTCCATGGAAAATTATTGGTGGGAGCAAGAGTTATACCCTTAAAATCAATATGAAGAAGAAAGACTTTATAATCTTGAGAATGTGTTGATACAATTCATGGAAACATCTGAAACTAACTTCAAAGCCAATCCACACGCAATTCAAAATCTGGAGATTCAAGTTGGTAAGCTAGCAAAAGAAGTGGTTGAATTACCTTTTTTAGTCACAAGGGAAGAAAACTTTGTAGAGGCTAAAGCTCATGAGGAGAGTCTTTTAGAAGAGCATGATTCAAGGGAAAAAGATGAAGAAAAAGAAGAAAAAAGTGAGGAAAGAACACAACAGTGGAAGAAGTGCTCACAAGTAGAAATTCAACAAGAAAATATTCTTCAAGTCAATACCCCTCCTCATCAACTGATTGGTAAGGAAGAAAGGCATGTAGAATGTGATAAATCTTTAAGTTTCATTCTCTCCTTGAACACCAACACTTCTCTTGCAATGGTATGGAAGGCATTTCCGGGATACATGTGTTTCATGGAGTCTCTAGTTAAGAAGCGAAAATGCAAGGAAGATGTGTTATATGTGACATTCATGCCACCTTGAAGGCATTTAACCCGTCAAGCTAGTGACGTTAAAGAAGTGCTTACTGGGAGACAACCTAAGATTTCTTACTTTATCTTTTTTTAGTTAATTGCAGTGTGTGTTTTTCTGTTATTTCTTAGGATAGTTGTGTTCAATTTATTTTAATAATAATGTGTGCTTGCCTATGCTCTAGGAGGTTAAGAAAACTATAAGAATGTCTTGCATGAGTGAAGTGATAAGAAGCGACCAAATGTCTGTACAAGTTGCATGGCCAAGAGTCCAACTTCCTTTTGTAAGGGGGTGATACCTTTGGTACTGATAATGATGATGATTACGTTGTGGACATCACTGCTACTTAGGAAGCTTGGGATTCAAGGCCCACACAGGATTGAAGCCCATTTTGATCAACATTTTTCTTAAATTTTCCTTATTTGTCTCTATTTATTTTCATTTTAATTTCTTGCATTTAGGACAGTTTAATTTTAGTAGTTTAAATTCATTCATTTAATAGTTTCAATTTAGTTCAATGCATGATAGAGAAGTAGGTACTTATTGATTGGTTGCAACACATTTGAGTGAATCAATTGCATGAATAAGATGAACAATATACTACTGGATATTTTTGTGAATTGTTGATTCTCATGCAAGTAGGTGTCAGTGTAAGTGATGGAGTGTGAACTAATAGTTCAAGAGTGAAAAGGTTAGTATTTCTGATAGAAAAACATGGAATGAGAACCTTCATACTTCAATGAAAACCCATAAGTTGTGTGAACTTTCAACTGTGAGAAAACGATTGATTTTAATTTCTTGATTTTGCATGATTCTTAGATTGTTTGAAATGTATGTATGATGTGGAGATGATCAAGGCCTTGTTTGTTATTATTCAGTCACTTAGTCAAAAAGTCATCCTATGAATGAATGCATCCCTTGCACCCTTTTTGAGCCTAATGTAAAATTTTTGTCATTGGAACCGAAGCCCAAAATGTGATATTTACTAACTACCCTTTCTTAGGTTGTAGAAGGGTACTCATGGATGTAGACAAACTTGTTCCAAATTTGGGGGAATGTTTTTGGGTGATTTTCTATTGTAGGAAAATAAATATACAACACAAGTTAAATTGAGTTACAAAATATCATATTACTCCAGCCCAGTATGAATGTTTTTACATTTGAAGAAAAAAAAAATGAAGATTTAAAGAATAAAAGATGGGGTAAACCATCATCAAAGAAAATAAAGGTGTTGAAAAGAGTAGCAACACAACAAGGTTGGTGTTGTGAAAAATTCTAAGTTGTGGTTTATAAATAATTTGGTGGAATGAATGCTCTCCTAGATCCTAAGCTTTGAATCCTAGAAAAATCATGATTTCTTTGTTAGCTCAGTCATGTTACAAGCCTAATAATGTCCTTAGTGATCCACATTGTGCATATATGATAGCATTAACTAAGACGATGTGCAAATTTGGGAATTTTGCTATTCAGTTGTTATAGTTCAAACACTTTTACCGAGACACTTGTGGAATTGAGAGAAACACTAGCCTTGTGAGAACTGGAGTTTGATTATTATTCCTTGTGATTTGTCATTCTTGCTAACCATTTCATTTGACGTACATCTTGTTCTGCTACTTTCATGAACTTATGACAACTATGAACTTGAGAATTCACCAATGAAGCTTTTTGGAATGTATGTAGTTATCTCATGAATTGTGATTGATAAACTCTGAACTTTTTCCTTTTGTGTGAGAACAACCAATGATTTAAATTTGGGGGAGTTTGATAACGACTAATTATGAGTATATTTTGGGGTTAATTAATATAAGAATTTGTAATTTTTCTCTCCTAATTTTTTCTTTTTGAGCAAATAATTGTTAAATTAACATCATTTAAATTTTTGTGTAGAGAATATTAAAAGTGATCAATTTATGATGCATTGTGAGTAAAATAAAGTCCAAGAAAGAAAGGATAATTAAGGAAAGCATGTATAATTAAGGAAATGAGACTAATTAAGGAAAACAAGACTAATTAAGAAAATGAGACTAATTAAGGAAAATAAACTACTTAAGGAAATGAGGACTAATTATAAAAAGTAGACTAATTCGGAAGTCTGCTAATCTGCACCTATAAAAGAAGAAGAGATAAGAAGGAAAAGACGCACAAAAATTCCAAAGAGAATACAATTCCTTATAGAAGACAAAGGCTAGAAGAAGGAGAAACAAACATTGAGAGCCAATCATTCCCTCTATTCCCTTTTTATCTTCTTCCCCTTTACTAAATATTTTTCTCTTTCAATTGTAAAACCTCTATGACAATGAGAGGTTAAACCCCCTTTGTTGGGAACTTGACAGCCAACTACTCTTGATGTAATTTCTCTCCCTATCTATTTATAAATATTACATTTGCATTATCTTTTCTTGTGCTTAATATTATTGCTTGTGGCTTGATCACCCATTTGCATGGTAAGTTTTAGGGGTAGGGTTGGGAGATGTTATTTTCTAATAGACTTGGGAAAGAGTATTTAAATAAAGTCGTCATTAGGAATAGATTGATATTTGTTTAGCCTGTTATACATCTCTATTCTTAATGCAATTTACTATTTTAGCTCTGCAAAGGGATTTGGGAGAGAAAATAGATATATTAGGCTATTTCATGTGGGGGGACCAAAGTTAGAGTATACTAGTAGATGCAAGTGTAAATTGAAATAATCATAAATAGAGAAAAGTTATTAACATTACATCAAAGAGTAACTCTGATAGGCTAAGTTCCCAACATTCTTATCTTCTGAATTTCCTTCTACAATAATATTGAATTTTGTCATCTTTTCTATTTTAAATTAATTAATTTAAATTCTTGTTTAATTTCTTCTCTTGTTTGATTTAATTTTCTGTCAATTTAAATTACTATTTTTCTATAATCTTTTCAAATTAATTTTATTAACTTCTTTTATTAATAAAATATTCATCTACCTAAATACCAACAAGGTTCATATGAATCTGACACTCGAACTTTCATTTTAACTTTACTACTTGGGACGAATTGGTGCACTTACCAATCCATCAACAGTTTCTCGATTTAAAAAGATATGGAATCTTAAACTAGTCGTGAGTTACTTCTGAGTCTTTGGGAGTGTTTGCTATGTATTTGTTCCTGATCATCTTAGAAGCAGGTTTGACAAAAAGGCAATACAATGCATCTTTGTTGGCTATCATGATCAAAGAAAAGGGAAGAGGTGCATTGATCCAACACAAATAGGAAACACATGTCATGGAATGTTGTATTTGATGCATCGTCTTGGTGGTCAACAGAATATGTTGATCTACCAATACAAAAGAAATAGAAGAAAAGTTGCATGACAAGCTTGGTATGAGGGTAAAGACATGTTTAACCCCTGAAAATTCTAGAAAATCTACACTAGAAATTAAAGATGAAGCTGAAATTCAAAGGAGTCTGTAACACCCCAGATTCTAATTCAAAACATTGCTTGAAAGATTCTCGTTAATTCTCTTTATTCTTGAAATAAGTGTCAATAAATTAATACCCTCTTCAAAACTCAAGCAATATTTTTTTGAAAACATACACGGATAAACTTTATTGTAAAATGCATGTAAAAAAATTTCATTAAAACGTATAAAAGCACATTAACATCATTTCTTGAAAGTGGGTACAATTAAAAAAAACAAGTTTATAATAATTGCGACTTTCAAAAAGATATGAACCTTGCAACAAAATAATTAAATACAAGGGTGAAATAACATAGTCTTCATACATTATAATAAAAAGTACCATAATATTGTATCATAGGAAAATAAAATGTAATTACAACCCATAAATGTCTAAAAGTAAGTGTAACATGTAAATCTGTAACAAATATGACAATCTGAACTTAAGTACACTCAAATCTAAAACGGATACACCCAAAAGAAAACCTAGGTCTTAGAGTAGGCATCTACTTGACCCAAGGTAACAAATTGTATCTAAGACGAATTTTCGGAAGGATCATCCACATCCTCCTTAGATAAAGGCTATAACTGCCACAACAACTATATGTGCTCCTTTATCTCCGCAAGCATGAGACCATCATGGTCTCCTCTAACATCAATACTTGAAAGTTATTGGCAGTAGGGATGAGTCCTCCGCTCCTCGAACGCCACAAACAACACACAAAGCATGTAACTTACATAACCATGGTGTATAGTTTTTTTAGGCAAACAAGACTCTCAATGTCCTAGAGGGCATAACTAACACAATTAACATAAATGACTATAGTACTTAACACCATTGATTATCACTTTTGACATAGTTAAATACTACACTTGGCATCATTGATAGTCACATTGGACACAACTGACTGTCAGACTCAACACATAATAATGCCTAACAATGCCACTAAGCCTCACGGGTATTGGTGGCCTTGCACAACCACATGGATGATAGTTAGGAGTGATCGCCGCATATAAGTACAACGTATACAGATCCCCAAGCACCCAATTCCAAAAAATACAGTCTCGGAGCCCGTCAGGAGTAGCAGGGTGAGGCCTATGAGTTCCCCATGCCAAATAAGTGTATCAAATGCCGGGTAGTCATCGCTCGCTAATTCCCTAGGTGCTTTGAACCTGTCCGTCCACTATACCCTAGTGTACCCTATAAATCATCCATTTCTCAACATAAACCTCATTACCTCACATATTGAACATAATCACATATCTTACCATCTCACAAATGTACCATAATCATATACCTCACCATCTCATAGAAGGTATCTAACCATAACCACACCATCTCATAGATGAAACTTAATAACAAAACATATCATCTCATAGATGGGATAAAACTAATGGCTCCTCACTCTTCCTTCAATCTTCTTGCATCTTTTCGATGCATTGCATACATCACACAAAAGAAACATTCATACACACAGAGAGAGACGAGGCTAAAGTGTACATAATACTTTTAGGGAACCATCTAGGCACCTCAAGTGATAGAAATCACTTTTTACACAAATCTACCAAAAATTTGATAGCATAACGACTATATTTGCAACATCCCAAAATTTATAACAAGCAATTTGCCAAGGTAGACCAAAATGGGTACAGGTGAATATCAACATATTGCATAAATATAAGTCACACGCCACAAATACAAGTGTCGAGGTTCACACTCTATCGGTCTTAGGCATTCACATGCAATAAAAAAATTTCATTGTTCATTCAAGAAAACTCCAATTTAAGTGAAATTTAAGGTTAAGCCTAAGTTTTGACACCCAAAGAACTCATTTTTAACCTTAAAAACTTCAAGAAAAGCAAGATACCACAGATCCAGCCGAGGCAATAGCTATGAAATTTTGAACATCAACACAACGTGCAATAAAGTCTAGCTTCCAAAGATAACAAGATCAAGGTTCAAGAAGTGGAAAGATCCCCCTTACCTTGATGAAGTGATAACTACTAATTATGAGTATATTTTAGGGTTAAATTATATAAGAATTTGTAATTTATTTATCCTAATTCTTCCTTTTTGAGAAAATAATTTCTAAATTAACATCATTTAAGTTTTTGTGCAGAAAATATTAAAAGTGATGAATTTATGATGCTTAGTGAGTAAAATAAAGACCAAAAAAAGCAGGATGATTAAGGAAAGCAAGGATAATTAAGAAAAGCAAGCTAATTAAAGAAATCATGGTAATTAAGGAAAGCAAGCTAATTAAGGAAAATAGATTAATTCAGGAAAGTAAAGGTGAGCTTAGCGCGAGAAGCCCTCTTAGCTAAGCTAATATGCACCTATAAAAGAAGAAGAGAGAAGAAGGAAAAAATACATAGAAATTCCAAGAGAATACAATTCCTTATTGAAGACAAAGGTTAGAAGAAGGAGAAGTAATCATTAGGAGTCATTCCTTCCTTCCATCCTCTTTTCTTATCTTATTCCCCTTTTGCAATTGTAAAGCCTCCTATGACTATGAGAGGCTAAATCCCCTTTGTTGGGAACTTGACAACCAATTACTCTTGATGTAATTTCTCTCCCTATCTATTTATGAATATTACATTTGCATTATCTTTTCTTGTGCTTAATATTATTGCTTGTGGCTTGATCACCCATTTGCATGGTAAGTTTTAGGGGTAGGGTTAGGAGACGTTATTTTCTAATAGAACTAGGAAAGGATATCTAAATAAAGTCATCACTAGGGATAGATTGATATTTGCTTAGCTTGTTATACATCTCAATTCTTAATACAATTTACTATTTTCGCTATGTAAAGGATTTGGGAGAGAAAATAGATAAATTAAGCTTTTTCATGCGGGGGACCAAAGTTAGAGTATACTAGTAAATGCAGGTGTAAATTGGAATAATTATAAATAAAGAAAAATCATTAACATTACATCAAAGAATAGTTTTGGTAGGCTAAGTTCCCAACATTCTCATCTTTTGAATTTACTTCTACAATATTATTGGGCTCTCCAATTTTTCTGTTTTTAATTAATCAATTTAAATTCTGGTTTAAATTCTTCTCTTGTTTGATTTAATTTTCTAGCAATTTAAATTACTGCTTTTTTTATAACCTTTTCAAGTCAATTTTCTTTAACTTCTTTTATTAAAAAAATATTCATCTACCTAAGTACAAACAAAGTTCCATGAATTTGACACTTAGACTTCCATTTTAACTTTACTACTTGGGACGAATTATTGCACTTGTCAATCCATCAACATGAAGCTTGCACGAAAATGCTCAGATGACTCAAGAACTTAGATCTAGATATTCCCAAGCTTCGAAGGATGAAAATTTTTTGCACATAAAAGATGAAGAAATGAGTAGAAAAGAAGAGATTTAAGATACCAAAGCTTCGGGCAAGAAGAAGAAAATGAATGTTCAAGTTTTAGTTTTTGGAGAGAAAATGGTAAGAAATGATGATAAATGATACAAAGCTATGCCTAATGTTATTGATAAGCTCACTTGACAAGCTTGAAAGACCCTTTGATGGCCATGTTGGACGTGCCAAAGGGTGCCATAAGTAGGTAGCTTTGGTTTTTAATTTTTAACTAAAATAGGCTAAAGTAGGCTTAAGCAAAAATGATAAAAAATTATTATTGCTAAAACTGGTAAATCTTATCCTAATCTTCTAGATTAGTGTACTAACCTCCCTTGGGATATGTCTACTTAGAGTGAACCTCACACAGAGTCCACTTACACAGAGACAAATTACATTGTGACTTAATATATAGTGCAATTCTTGCACAAATGAAAGTTTAGCTCAGACAATTTCTATTTCTCTACCAAACTTTACTAAATCAATCACGCGCACACACATAACACAAAATCCTATGATTAAAAACATATAACTACTGAAATTAAATTCATATATGCCCAAATGACACACACAAAGTTTTCTCTGTCAGTTTAAGTTATAATTTTTCAAGGTGTTTCAACTCTAAGTTATTTTAATTATTCTACATCATATAATTAGACACTTTAATTAGTCACCTACTAATTAAATGAAAACTCTATCTTTAAACTAGTTGTATAGTCATTTATGAAAATACTTTCCACTTTAAAATCTTATGACTTAATTACCCCTTTTCTAATTCCATGATAACTAGATCACCATTAATATATCAACCTTAACTATCCTCACTTAATTTCTAACCTTACATTAATTACAAATTTCTTCTTTCAAGCTTCTAATTTCTATTTCTAGACCAAAATCCAATTATTTACATCTAGGCCATTAATGAGTTGACCACCGTTTAACCAAAGATTTTTCTCTGAACTATTCTTATTCTTTCTAGACTTTAGTTTAAAAACTTAAGAGCTTAACCATGCTAGGGTATCCTATGGTAATATCTCATTTTCTACCATTTCAATAGTCTAAAAACACCACCCAATTAATCACACAACAAAACAATAACATTGCCTACCACACACACATGAAAAATTGGGATGTTACAAAGTCCATGGCAGACTGGAGTATATAATTAAAGTCTAGAGGAAGAACACCTTAATGAGAGAGAAGTTCCTACGCAATCACAAGATCATTAAAGTCTACAGGAAGATCACATGTTGGAGTATATCAATAAAACCAAATCCATAATATGCTAATTTGGCGTTAACAAAATTGGATATGGTTAAAGAACCATATACTTATGACGAGGTATCAACAATGGAAGAATGGAAGAGGGCTATAGAGGAAGATTAGGATAAGATTTACCAGTTTTTTAGCTCCGACTTCTCTTGTCTGATTCTGCCATCGCACCTTTTTAGCTCCGACTTCTCTTGCTAGCTTTAGACCTACAATGAGCGTCTCATACTCTTCCTGGTTGTTTGAGGCTTTGAAGTTGAGCTTGAAGGCTTGCTCTAGAGTGATATTGTCAGGACCTTCGAGGATGACTCATGTGTGGAAGCAAAGCTTCCAAGCTTATTTTGATAAAGACTCAAGTCAAGAATCAAGATTCAAGAAAGTTTCAAGAATCAAAGAGTCATTCAATCAAGAATCAAGATTCAAGTGAAGATTCAAGAGAAGACTCAAGATATGCAAGAACTTCAAGAAAAACATCAAGATAAGTATAAAAAGATTTTTTCAAAAGAAAAGATTGAATAGCACAATTTGTCCAAAAGAATTTTTCAAAGATAAATCTTTTACCAGAGTTTTTACTCTTTGGTAATCGATTATCATAAGGCAGTAATCGATTACCAGAAGCCCAAACAGTTTTATAACTGTTTTACAAAATAGTAATCGATTACCATGGGCATGTAATCGATTACCAATGTTTTGCACGTCGAATTTCAAATTTCAAGAGTCACAACTTGTGATAAAACATTTTCAAACTTGTGAAATCGATTACACAATATTTGTAATCGATTACCAGTGTTTCTAAACATTGGTTTTTAAATCTAAACATGAAGAGTCACAACTATTGATGTGTAATCGATTACACTATAATGGTAATCGATTACCAGTGACTAGTTTTGAAAAATAAATTGCCAAGAGTCGCAATTTTTAAAGTGACTAGTTTTTTGAAGAATTTGCCAAGAGTCACAACTTTTAAAGTGACTAGTTTTCAAGAGAGTCGCAACTTTTAAAGTGACTAGTTTTGAAGAAATTGTCAAGAGTCACAACTTTTAACATGGTTTCTTCAAGAGCCATCAAATGGCTATAAATATGTGACCATGGCACAAATTTCACAACTGATCTTAAACTGATTTTTCACTGAATCATTCTCAACATCTTTCTAAGAGTTTTTTTTTCAATACTTGTTTTGTCAAGAAAAGTTCATTGGGCAAAAACTTGTGCTACTCTATTTTCCTCTCCTCCTCCATTCTTACAAAAAGCTTTTCAAGAGACCTACTCTTGGTGACTATTTTCAAGAGAAGGTCTTCTTGGTTGAACACTGAACACAAGGGACCAACGTTCCTTGGGTTCATTGCAAGAAGCAGGATTTGCTTCTTGGTTGATCACTGGACTCAAAAGACTAACCACTTTTTGGTTCATTGCAAGAAGTGGGTACAACTTCTTGGTTGTTATCACTGGACTCAAAAGACTAACCGCTTTTGGATTCATTGCAAGAAGTGGACATAGCTTCTTGGTTGTAATCATTAAACACAAAGGAGGGGATTCCTTTGTGGTTCATTGCTTGTAAAGGATTTTACAAGGATAGTGGAAATCTCAAGTGGGTTGCTTGGGGACTGGATGTAGGCATGGGTTGTGGTCGAACCAACATAAATCCGGTTTTGCATTATCTCTTCCATTATCTATTTTACTTTCTGTTGTCTTTACAATTTCGCAAGTTATTTTCCTTCATTTATTATTTCAGTAACTTGTTAACAAAGAAATAATTGAATCTAGGGAACAATTAAGAAAGGGAAAATTTTAATTAGGAATAGTCAACGAAATCTTAATTCAACCCCCTCTTCTTAATATTTCTAAGGCCATTTGTCCAACATCATGTCCTGCTTCCTTTTACGCTGGACAAACCATCCACATAAAGGGTCCATTAGTTCAGGGTGGTTGTGTCATTTCCAACGAATTCTACCAGAAAGTCAACCATGAATTGTATTAGACCGTTAAACTTGAACCTTTAGATTTTGGGTTAAAGTGTGGTGTGAAGTTCACTTATGTGGTTGCTCGAGACCCATTGGTGTAAATCTCTCCGGTGTTTTCCCCCTCAAACGCACAACAAAAAAACAGAAAAAGTTTCAAACTTCCACATTAAACATGAATCATTCTCAATTGAGATCTTGTTTACAAAAAAAGGGTTTTTGCAATGTTAGTTCAACATTGAATTTGTTAAAACCATCGTCGTAAAAAATACGATGACATTTTTTCAAATAATCATAACTTTTTAACATCAACTTTTTAAAAAACGTCATAGAAATCAAATTTCAACATCAGTTTCAAGAAAATTGTTGTTGAAATCAAGTGATCAACATCAGGTTTTTATAACCTTCATTGGATTTGCCCTTCATATACTTTCTCACAATCACACACTCTCACGACCTCTCACTTCTCACATGCAACCTAGCTCCCATTGCATCTCTCTTGCACCCATTGACATTCTTGTCAGCCTATGTGCATGAGTTGCTCTTTCTTGCGCCCTCTCATGTCTGACTTCCTCTTTCTCATGTCACTCGTGAAACTACGTCATGGTGTTGTGGCACATGACCTCACTTCATTTTCATGCCTCACTTCTTGTTTCAGCTTTCTCTATCGATGTAAGAACTCTTTTCTTGTGCCCTTGAGGTGGTTGCGTCATGGTTTTCTAGGGTTCATTCGTTTATGGTTTCTTTAATTGCTTGCTCAGGGGTGGGTGGGTATTTGTTGCAATTTGATTGCTTCTCTGCAAAAAAAAAATCGAATTAATTGATGTATGTTAGAATTTTCGTGTCTGTACGGGCAAGGGCAGAGATTAGAAAGAATAAGAAAAAAAGAGTCACAACTTCTAAACACGGTCCGAGCAGCTAAGCCAAAAACAATCACAAGTTCAACACCAGGTTAGTTAATTTTCATCATAAATGTGAATCTTAAATGAATTTTGATGAGCACCAAGTCATCACCAATATAATTCAACCTTGTGACCCCTCCTTCCAGCAAAACGCTAGTTTTTTGCACATTGTCGAAATTTGAAATGTCTATCAAAGTTCCTACCAAGTTGTGGTGTAACCAGTCCTTTTTCTCAATGTGTGCTACCACTTCCATGCCCCCCCCCCATTTACTAACAATACCATTGGTTTTTGTTTGTTGGCCTTGCCCTCTGCCTTATAGGTTTCCCCTTCCTTCTTGTGACGCGAAAGCCTTACTCATCCCTTCTTCACCTTTTTATCTTTTCCTCTTTGTTGACACTACCTCTACTTGCTTTACTGCATTTCTTCAATCTAGTACCACTTTATTCTTTCAGTATCTTGATATGTTAACTTGTATACTTGTGTTCCCGACAAAGATATGGTCTAGCTTTTTCTCCATCTCCCTTTCATTCTGAATTCCTACAAATCTTACATGTTAGTTATAGATTTCATACATTTATATTCAATGAATCTATTACATATTGTAAGGATCTTAGAATCCATGATTCCCTCATACAGTTTGAAAGTAAGTAAAACTTACCTTGATCCATGAAAGGCATAAGTTCTTCAATCTTCTTTGTCCCAATCTATCTCTTTCCTTCTTTATTTTCCTCTCACGTTCTTGATGGGTAATTAGAGGGAAAAACTCTTATGGCAGAGATAGAACCCTTTGCCTTTTATTAATAAACTTCCATCAAGTTAGTTATCAGAAGTTTATTAACTTCCCATAAGTTTATTAACTTCTCATATTTGCCAATAGGTCCCTTTATTTTATTAAATCAAGTTTAGGCCCTTAATTCACATGAGTCACATTATCATATTATTTAATATTTTTTTCTAACATTCTCCCACTTGACTTTTGTGATGCCACAACACTTCATGATTTAATAATTACATAAATCATAATGTGCATTAAAAGACTTTAGATAAATTGGCTCCATCATTAATCATAATTAAAGATAAAAAACAATAAAAGTCATGGCGGTTACATGTCATTTAATCAACATATTCCCTTCCATGTACTACTATATTATCCTTTTCTTTAATATGACTGTAAAATGAGAAGTTCATAAGGTGTTCAAACAAAAGTCACTCTTTCAAAAACATAATGTGTTTTCCACATCATAATTTGCATGCATATACACATAAAGTAGAAAACACAAATTTCAGAAACTTACACAATAATGAGCTCAAAGTGTCAAATAGACATTATTAATAATAATAACATTCAACATTCACTAGAAGACATAATGCCCATATTCACTACATGGCCAGTAAATACTTTGGGTGGTAACCCTTTTGTTAAAGGGTCAGCAATCATTAGATTAGTGCTAATATGTTCTATTGACACTCTATGTTTCCGAACATCTTCTTTAACGACAAAGTATTTCAATTCCATAGGCTTAGCACCTTTAGAATACTTGTCGTTTTTAGAAAAGAAGACAATTGTTGTATTATCACAATAAATTATCAGCGGCTTGGCAATACAGTCAACTACTCCAAGTCCTGAAATAAAATTCCGCAACCAATTAGCCTAAACTGTGGCCTCAAAGCATGCCACAAATTCAGCCTCCATGGTGGATGCAGCAATGACTAACTGCTTTGCACTTTCCCATGAAATCACTCCTCCAGCTAAAAGATACACATAACTAAATGTAGACTTTCTTGTATCTATACAACCAGCAAAGTCTGAATCTGTATATCCAATCACCTCAAGATGACCAAATCTCCTATAAGTAAGCATGTGATCCTTTGTCCCTTGCAAGTATCTTAAGAATTTCTTTGTAGCTTTCCAATGATCCAATCCTGGATTACTTTGGTATCTACCAAGCATACCAACTACAAAGCTAACATCTGGCCTTGTGCATGTTTGAGCATACATCAGACTCCCAACAACAGATGCATAAGGGATATTTTCCATCTGTTTCCGTTCCAGATTATTCTTTGGACATTGCATGAGACTAAATTTGTCTCTTTTCTGTATTGGAACATGAGATGCCGAACATTTATCCATTCTGAATCTCTCTAAAACTTTATTAATATATGATTTCTGAGACAAGCCTAACAGTTCTTGTGATCTATCACGAAATATTTCTATTCCTATCACATAGTCTGCCTCACTTATATCATTCATTTTAAAGTTGTTAGAGAGAAAATTCTTAGTCTCACTTAATAGACCAAAATCATAAGTTGCAAGAAAGATGTCATCAACATACAGAATAAGAAATATAAATTTGCTCCCACTGACTTTCAGATATATACACCGATCAATAGTGTTTTCCTTAAATCCAAAGGACGTAATAGTATCATTGAACTTAAGATACCATTGTCAGGAAGCCTGTTTAAGTCCATATATTGATTTCTTAAGTCTACACACCATGTGTTCCTTTCCTTCTTCAATGAACCCCACTGGTTGGTCCATATAAATATCTTCCTCTAAATTCACATTCAAAAAGGCAGTTTTAACATCCATATGATGCAACTCAAGATCATAATGAGCTATTAGTGCCATGATAATCCTGAAAGAATATTTCTTAGAAACTTGAGAAAAAGTTTCCTTATAATCAATGCCACTTTTTAGAGTAAAACCTTTAGCAACAAGTCGAGCCTTGTGTCGTTCAATATTGCCATGAGAGTCACACTTAGTCTTAAAGACCCACTTACACCCAACTCTCTTGCATCCTTCAGGCAATTCCACAAGGTCCCATACACCATTTTGTGCCATTGATTTAAGCTCATATTTCATAGCATCTAACCATTTTCCAGAATCATCACCATTAATGGCTTCTGAAAATGAAATTGGATCATTATCAATGCTTAAGTCATTTTCTGACTCTTGTAGATAAATCACATAGTCATTCAAAATAACAAATCTCCTTTCTCTTTGAGATCTTCTTAATACTATTTCTTGTGATTGTTCTACTATAGGTTCATTGTTAACCTCGGGATCATCAATTTGTTATTCTTCTTGATCGTTGTGTGGTTCAACAGTATAAGGAACAACAATTATTAAAGTAAAAGCACTAGTTAAAGGAACTTGTACTCTAACTTCCTTAATCTCCACATTTTGTGAAGCTTCACTCTCACTGGTTTCACCATTCTCAATGAACCTAGCATTTCCAGTTTCAACAATTCTTGTACTATTGGTAGGACAATCAAATATATACCCTTTTGATTTTACTAGATAACCAATGAAATATCCATTGATTGTTCTTGCATCCAATTTCTTTTCTTGCAGATTATATATTCTAATTTCTGCCTGACAACCCCAAACATGTAGGTGTCTCAAACTGGATTTCCTACCCGTCCACAATTCAAAAGGTGTCTTTTGAACTGTCTTAATAGGAACCATATTCAAAAAATACATGGCAATTTTTAAAGCATACATCCACAGTGATACAGGTAAAGATGAATTACTTAACATGCTCCTAACCATATCCATTAAGGTTCGATTATGCCTTTCTGACACACCATTTTGTTATGGTGTACCTGACATTGTGTATTGAGTACAAATACCACATCTTTCAAGGAACTTAGCAAATGGACCAGGATGTTGTCCACTTTCACTATATCTTCCATAATACTCACCACCTCTATTTGATTTGACAATTTTCACCTTTCTGTCTAATTTCCCTTCCACTTCATTTATAAAAATTTATAAGGCATTCACTGCTTGAGATTTCTCATGCAGTAAATAGACATACCCATAGCATGAAAAATCATCAATAAAAGTGATAAAGTACTTTTCTTTATTGAAAGAATTTACATCAAAAGGTCAACATATATCAGTGTGTATAATTTCAAGAAGTTGAGTGCTTCTTGTGGCTCCTTTCTTTGTGTGTTTTGTTTGTTTGCCTTTAATACAATCCACACATACATTCAGATCAGTAAAATCCAAATTTGGAAGGATTTCATTCTTTACTAATCATTGCATCCTTTCTTTGGAAATGTTTCCCAAACGTTTATGCCATAAGTAAGTAGAACATTCATTCATTAAACTACGTTTAGTGCCAACATTATGATGCAAGGTCATAAGATTTTTAGCATATAAATTATCAAGATTTAATTTATATAAACCATCATAAAGTGTACCAGATCCAATCATACAAGTACATTTATACAAACTGAAACAACCATTCCCAAACCTAAAAGAGTATATAGCAACATCAAGTTTAGACAAAGAAACTAAATTCCTAGAAATACTAGGTACATAAAATGTATCAAATAAGTCTAAATAAAAACCAGTGTCAAGGATTAAATGATAAGTTTCAACAGCTTCCACTGGAACTTTCACTCTATTCCCCATGAAGACAAACTTCTCATTTGGGTTTATGGTTCGGGTTGTAAGGAATCCCTGCATCATATTAGAAACATGAGTTGTACATCCAGAATCAATCCACCAAGTATTATGGAAAACTTCAGTTAAATTTGATTCAAAACATACATAAGCATTATGCTCACCTTTCTTTTCGAACCAAGCTTTACTGGAAATGTCTGGATTTCCCACAGAAATGACATTTTTCATTTTTCTTCTGGATCTTAGTGGAGGACTTGACAATCTTTAATGGTCCTTTGTCCTTTCCATGTTTCTTATTGACTTTCTTTCCAACTCCCTGATTATTCACATAATGAACGGAGTGGTTTCCTTGATTCTTAAGTTTGGTTTCCTCCTCAACTAACATACTATGCAATTCATGCACATTCCATTTGACTTTCATGGTACTATAGTTCATTTGGAAATGACCATACTCAGACGATAATGAGTTCAAAATGAACTGCACAAGGAAATTTTCATCCACCACCATTCCAAGAGACTTAAGTTTTGTTGTAATATTTGTCATCTCAATGACATGTTCATGCATAGTACGAGAACCATCAAACTCCATGGTGGTTAAAGTACTTATTAATGTCCTAGCAAGAGACTTATCAACAGTTTGGGGGCGCTATTCCACAGATTTCATAAATTCTTTTGCACTTTCAGTTTTGGGAAGAGCAGACTTAATGTTATTTGCTATGCTCAGGTGCATAAGCATCAAACAAATTCTGTTTGACTTTTCCCAGACCTTATAATGGGTTTTCTCTTCATTGCCACTAGCATCAGTCATAGTAGCAGGTTTTTCAACTTGAAGAGTCAAATCAAGATCCAACACACCTAAGTGAAATTGGACTTGTTTGCTCCAATCAAAGAAATTTAACCCATTAAAAACCGGAACAACCATACCAAGAGAATGCAAAGATACAGGAAGGGTTACTGCAATTAACACATGCTTAACATTAAAACTTTGAGTCATAAATTAAACATGCAATACAGATTCAAACAACAAACAAACATTCTATGTATACTAATGTTCTCCTTTGGGTGATACATTAATACACAAAAAACATACTGATACATAAATTATAAGAACAACTAATCAACCTTCAGGTTATCCATAAATGTCTTATAATAATGAACTTCAATTAACCCATAAACCAATAATCTATAATTTAGCATCCATTCTATGGGTAATTGAAATAAAATTGTCACTAATTTGGAATTAAACAAAATATAAAGATTTGACCACTTTGGTGATTACAACTCTATCATACATTTAATCCAAATTACTTGATCCAATTTTGAATAACAATTTTTTTTTATTTACAAAATCGAATTTTGAAGGCATTCCTAATATGGGGTAATAATATATTACATTCACCATATGAAGGCATTCAACATATTTCCATTTCAAATTGCAGTAAATTTAAGATCAATTTTTAAATTGAAATTGACGTAAGAGAGAGATATTGAATTTCAATTCAAGGCATTCAAAACTTGGATTTAGGGCATTCCAAACTCGAAAACAATTATAACATGCACAGTGAAAAACAAAAATGGTTTGAATAATTTTCCAATTGGAATCAATTCATACAATGTGTGGAAGAAACATCATTCATGGAGAATCATAAATTCAATAACATAATGCTCTGATAGCACATGTTAGTTATAGATTTCATACATTTATATTCAATGAATCTATTACATATTGTAAGGATCTTAGAATTTATGATTCCCTCATACAATTTAAAAGTAAGTAGAACTTATCTTGATCCATGAAAGACATAAGTTTTTTAATCTTCTTTGTCCCAATCTATCTCTTTCCTTCTTTTATTTTCCTCTCACATTCTTAATGGGTAATTAGAGGAAAAAACTCTTATGGCAGAGATAAAACCCTTTGCCTTTTATTAATAAACTTCCATCAAGTTAGTTATCAGAAGTTTATTAACTTCTCATATTTGTCAATAGGTCCCTTTATTTTATTAAATCAAGTTTAGGCCCTTAATTTACATGAGTCACATTATCATGTTATTTAATATTATTTTTTTCTAACATTACAAACCCAATTTCTTTTGTTTGTGATAAATAAATCACACACTTTCCCCCACCTGCAAAAGATAGACCACAAGTTCCTCCAATAATCTTGTGAAGAAGAAGATAGATACTCTCCCCCACCCTTCTCCAATCATGTCTCTGCTCATCTCTCCAGATGTCTCTCCTTCCTCTGTTCATTGTGTTTTTGAGTTGTTTACGAGTCGTTTCTCTTAAGCCTCATCATAGCCGACTTCACGGACTTGCTTCAACTTGTCGCCAAGTAGGTCTCCCAACTCAACAACAATTGCTATGATCCCACTCTCCGATCCTTCCTTTCACCGACTCGGGCCTCGACTCCATCGATCCATCACACTCACTTGACTGTTTCAATTGGTCTTTAGGTGATGTTATTGTGATGTTTTTCTGTTATAAGGGATCAAAATAGAGCAACAGCAACTAAAAAAGATAAATTTAAATTTAAAAGACTAAAAAAAGATGGCTCCAAATTGAGAGATTAAAATAATAATTAAATCTTAAAATAAATGTATAAGATTTATTATTTTCATTTCTAACGATGCTTGATACATCTATTAATATAAAAAGTTGATTAATTGAAAATTCAGATTGAATAAAAGTATTTAATAAAATTAATTGTTTAATAGGTTGAAGTGTAAAATTAACTAAATTAACGTATTTAATTATTTGATCATAACTCGAAATTGGTTGTTGTATATTTTTTAATCTATTATTAGTTTTGAATTTATTATCTTAAAAATTAGCATCATATTTTTTATTTTATTCTCATTTTTTAAGATTTTTTATTTTAATATGATTGGATTTTATATTATAGTTTTATGATTTTATATTGTAAATAAATTATATTTTATTAGAATCAGAGAATATGTGTAGAAAAATTAATGGATAAATTAACTTAAAGTTAAAAAATTGACAACTCAAACTACTTGACTAAATTAAAAGTGTTTAGTAGAAATTGCAGAAGTAATTGATTGTGTAAAATGACATATTTTCAAATAATTCTCACTTTATATCTAATTTATTTCAAATAATTTAGCTTCCCATTTAAAATATTTTTAAATTAAATGAGATAATACATATAATTTTATATTGTAATTTTGATGATTTTATATTATATATGTTGCATTTGATTAGAATGAGGGAAAGTAACAAGCGTTTTTAAATTTAAAGGTGTAAAGGAAAATTTGTAAGAGGATACAACAACAACAACAGCAACAACAGTCTTGTCTCACTGGAAATTAGGAAAAAAATACTAATAAGATTGCGAACAAAATGATATTGGTGAAGATAACTTCTCTGCTTAACACAACTCAGAAGATAGAAAAGAGCCAATTCTATCCAAAGATAAAAGGTTTCTTCTTGAATGGAAGCCTCAAAATAAACTTATCATTTCGATTTGACTATGCTTAAAGTTCAGTTCCAATGCATGAATTTAAGCCCCCAAAAATAAAAATCATATCAGATTAACCTACCTGCTCTTATAAATCTTATGAAAATCATCCATAAAAGCAACAAAATTATGATCATCATACCTAACAAACCGACAAAATTGTATAAAAAGCACCAGATCGAATAAGAATATGACATAGTCAGCATATCTGAGTAAAAACATGGAATGTTCCTCTTGTATAATATGATCAGTTGATCACCAATCAATCCCTCAATCTTTTTCCCTTTTATTTCTTTCTTCTTTCAAAATACCAAGGCCAAACAATTCATCACATTATACAATTATTAGTATCAGATCCAAATAAAGGAGAGTATCGAAGTCCATAATGCTTATAATGGAAGCAGCCCCTTAAGTTAAATGCAGTTTCAAATATTTTAGGGAAATAAATTTGCACCCTGTCCATCAGCTTAATGGCATGATTCTACAAGAGAAAAATAACAAAAATCCCAATCTTCATCAATAACAGTTAATGCTACTAAATCTCTCAGCACATTGTGCTTAGATATCTTCATTGAAGAAACATAGAAGCATTAAATTGACTTCAATTACAAACATTATGAAGGTAGCCTTCCCCTGCTTTCTGGTTACTCTCATAAGATAATATATTAATATATAAAGCATCAACAGTACCAGTAGTTGACAAAAAGTTCAAAGCTGAATGTATCCACGACATAACAGTATCACTATAGTAACAAGTTTAAGTAAAGGAAGATTATTAAATTGTACGACATCTTTACAGTATTTATTTATAAAGAATGGTCATAGCAGCACAACTAATTTGTAATTTGATTTGATTTTAGCTATTGATCCCCTCTGCATGCTCTAACAGACAACAGGAGGCTTCCTCCCAGACATTCTATATAGTTTATGGTAGTTTGAAGTATTAGCATTGCACATGCCTATCACGTGTGGAAGAAAACAAGATAAAGTAGAAATTGTTGCTAAAAAGATATAATTCATCAGAATTATGGCCGGCCTACAACACAAAGCATCTTTCTTTTAATGTGCTTTGTTATTTCAACAAAAATAAATAAACCAAGCTATTGAACTTGTAAATCACCAGTAAAGCGATTTATATACTAGTTTAAATAATCAGCATCGGATCATCCTATAAATCTGACCAAAAGTCCCTCTACCTAAAAACAATACAACTCAAAATGTTGGCACAAAATGTGAAAGCAGGCTAAACTCAAGTTCAATTTAGTATTGAAATAAAAAAAGTTGGAACTTAGAACCATATCAGTAAAAACATTCAAAGACTACAATACATTTGAAGGATTGATCAAACCTCTGTAAACATCTGGTAAGAAAGGCAAAATTTTCTGAAAATTGACGACAAATTTCTCCAAAAACTTTTCCTCAGCTGTGCAAATAATGGAACTAAAGTGCATGTTTTTCTCAAGCAGACCTTTTGATTTCAAGATTTTGATAACAGAGAATCTAGGGATAATTCTCTTCTCCAAGCTGTATGCTACAACTTGAGGATATTCAGCAATAGCTTCAGATGGCCAACCCATATCCTTCACCAGGAAACTCATTTTTTTGGTAAACGTCTCCCCTGAAAACTTCATAAAACCAGGAAACTTTCTAAATGCTCGAAGAGCCATTTCACGGTTCCAGCCCCAACTCTCATAAACCTCAAACCTTGAATTCCAGACTGTTTTCCTCATAGTTGTAAGCACGGAAATAGCCACGACAAAATTTGTTTTCAAAGGACTAAACCCAATTTCCTTAACTGTCTTCACAGCTTCCACAAATCTGGAATGCTCCACATATGCTGCAGGCAGAGCAATGGTCAGTAGGAAAGAGATGGATGCCTGAGACACACCAGATTGCCTCAAAATTTTAATGTTTGGAACCAAGGCATTCACTAAGTCACCATATACAAAACCAAGAGGGGAACTTTTCAAAGCTCTAACAACTTCCCGATCATCACAAAGTACACTCTTTAGGAACTCATAACGTGGGATGAGGCATTTTTCCAAGCTCCTCTCCAAGATACAATGATTAGCAATCAGGATTTTTGGCATGTCAGTGTCGGAGACCCCAATAGAACGAAAGAACTTGAGTTTAGGCAAAAGGGTTTTCTTTGCTTTTGCAACAAGCACTAAAGGATGTCTCACCACAAGTTTTGCAAGCTGTGTTTTGGAGAACCCATAGTTGTTGAGAAGATCAAGAACAGCATTTGGGCCATTAGGGTTTTTTAAATTGACCCTGTTGGAGAGTTCCCTAGCCAGTGTTGGGGACACCCCACATGAGTTGATGAGGTACGACACAGTAAAGGTGTCACCTTTATGGTGGTTTCCATCTGATTCAGAATCAGAAGAGGTAGCTGAAGTGAATGAATTGAAGAAAAAAAGTGAAGCTGTGTGTTTGTGTTGCAACAGAGAACCCAATGGGATATGGGTGCTCTTGTAGCGTGTGAATGATGATGACGCAGTTAATCTTGCAATGAGGAGAAAATTAGACATCATTTATTCACTCTAGGATTTTAATGTAGTGAGATTTGATTATGAGCAATGAGATGAGAGTAACCTCTTGACAAGACAGACAACTGGGTTTCGGAGAATCCTTAGCTTTTAGAAGATTAAAGACAACATTTGATGTATAAACTAATTTAAATTTAAAGATAGTAACATACTCATATAATAATGATTTAAATTTAAAATAATTATAAATTTTTCAAAAATCAATTATATTCTGATAAGTTGTGTTTGGGGATCACCAAATAATCAGAGGAGAAAGATAATATAAAAAGTAAATTAGTTGAGAAAGTGGTAGTTTTACTATCAAAATAAATATTTAAATCTACAATATAAGAATAGATTAGTCAAGAAAAAATTACATCAAAATAATAAATTTATTGTACAAATTTATTTATAAATTTAATTGGTATTTGCTAATAATGTGAAGATTTTTTGCACGGTCAATTAATCTAAAAATTTCACATATTTAAAAGTTTGAATCATATCCTAACAATCTTTAAAGTCACATATGTCATGAATTATGATTGATGACCGTGTAAAGAAATTTCAAAGTAACAGTGTATAACAATTAAATCTATTATAGGCTTATGTTTTTAGTCATTAAAGTTGAGTATTTTTTTTTTAGTCTTTCAATGTTGAAGTTATTTTTTTTAGTCCTTGAAATTTATAAAATGCTCTCTTAAATCCTTTTGTACAGTACAAGTCACACATAAAATAAGAAATTTGTAATTTGTGACAATTTTTTATCATCAAAATTTAATTTTATATTTTAAAGTTCACTTCTGATGATTAAAAACTATCATAATCAAGTCAATAAAAAAATTAAAAATTCATTAATTGCTTTAAAAACTGTTTAAACTTTTTATTGACTTGACTTTGACTGTTTCAAACTATTAGAAAATCGTATTTTAAAATAAATAAAAAAAATCAACTTGTCAACAACTCCACTAGATTTCATACCTAGTCATTGTTAGACCGGCTACATCACTAGTTACAACCTTTGTCCGCCACTTGCTAGACTTTTAACAACAAAAAGTCTATATGTTTTAAATGCACATATATAGATTTCACCTCCGAAGAGAGTTTCCACTTAGGAAATTATAATATCTCACTTTTATCTTAGATCTATCATAACTTACAAACTTTTACAAAAGTGGGTCACTCTTTAATGAGTAGGTTGAAACAACAATGACAGATTACTAACACAAAGATCTTAGCTCGAGTTTTTCTCTCTTGGAAAACCTTAACTTGACTTCATGATGCTCCTTGGTGACCTCTTAATGCTCCAAAGAGGACCTTTGAAGTGGAGCCCAATTATCTAATAGACTTCTGGAAGAAGAAAAAAAAAGTGACACTATCAACTCATGACAGCTTGCAAAGTCATTTGAAGGTTCCCATTTTGATGAGTATTCCAAAGTTACATCAGAATGGAGATTATGATGATAGCTAAGAAAGGATCCATACTGGTAACAAATCCTTTTGATGAACTTCAACTAATATGTATTTCTAAAGTTGCACAGCTTCATCACTCTTAACACATCTTCACAGCTCAAAGTTTTATGAGGTAGATTACTTCATGAAGACCAAGTGAAGTTAGCTTCATCACTCTTAACACATCTTCACAGCTCAAAGTTTTATGAGGTAGATTACTTCATGATGACCAAGTGAAGTTACAATTGTTGGTGTGTTAATGTTTTGTCCAAGGTTAGATTACATAATATCTTCAATCATCCATTCTGATGTTCCTCATCAGATTTTTTCATGAACAAATTCAACTTTCAACTTGGTTGCATTGTTCATTGTAGTTAGTATTCAATTTCTTATGTGCCCTTAATGTGTGTGGTATCATATGGAAAGTGAGATGCAGTCAACTTCAGTCTTCTGATGTGCCCTTTGTATATGTGGCAGCGTATGGAAGAATTGATGTTGTCTTTGAGATGTATTTTGAACCATTCTAAACCCCATTATGAAGTTCAGTCTTCAAAGTCAAGTTCTACATCATTCTAATGTAGACTATGATACAACTTTATTCTGATGTTGGATACTCTCTCATTGTAGCCTTTGATGTGTCTTCTGTGCAAGAGTTTGTTGTGTTGTGCTTTGCCAAAAACTTAGTACTCAAAGGGAAGCATTCTTCATCATGCATATAGGCTTCAAGGAATCTTCTAAGTTCTTTATTTTTTATAGATGTTCTGAGACAACTTTTCTGAGCACCTTAGAATGCATGAACATATCTGCTTCTTAATAAGTTGAACATTGAAAAAACTTGAGTAGAATGTTAATCATCACACAAAACCCATCATCCTTACAATTTACATTCTAATGGTTTGTTAGAATTAAAACCAAAGACGTGGATTCAACAATTATAATGTTTAAAAGCATTTGAATGTTGGTTTTGTTTGCAGTATGTTAGGACAAAGGATGAATTCGACACCCTTAATTGGTTTGATTTAACAAACAAAGAATCTTAGTCTATAATGCAATGTGCTTTGCTTGAATAGTACATATCTTATGAAAAGTTTTGAAGTTAAACATACATCAGACTAGGCATGGCAACGGGGCGGGTCGGGGCCGGGTTTTGTTTACCCCACCCCCGCCCCCGAAATCGACGGAGGTGTATATTTACACCCCATCCCCGTCCCCGACGGGGATCGGGTTTTCCCCGCCCTGTCCCGCCCTTGACATTTTTATAAAATTTTATTAAAAAAATATAATTTTTCATAAAATAAAAAATATAATTTTAAATAAAACATAAATTTCAATCCAACACTAATATAAAATTCAATCTAATAGTTTCATATTTCAATGTGTTATATATATTAATTATTAGTGGGACGGGTTCGGGAACAGGTTCGGGGTGGGTATTGAGAATCTCATCCCCAACCCCTAACCTGAATTTGGCTATCGGGAAAAATCCGACCCCGACCCCGACCTCGGTCAACTCAGATTTTCCTTGTCAAAATTGGGACGGGTCCAGGGCGGGCCCCACGGGTTCGGGCCCCGTTACCATGCCTACATCAGACCAAGATATTGTGTGATACTAAACCCTCTCAACACTGAATGATGATCGCTCTCACAACCTCTGAAGCTCGCCTGAGTTCTCGATCATAATCAAGGTTGACTTAATTTCAAGATTAAAGGGTAATCATTTTTTATATTTAATTTAGGGTTGTTTTTTCGTTGAAAATTCAAACATGCTTTATATGTCATAATTAAGTAATTGGATGTGTGTTATTGCTCTCAAGCTAATTCTATTACTAATTATGGATATTGTTACATTTATTGTTTTGTTTTCATCAAAATGCACTTGCATTAAAGGAAGAAAGAACAGAGCTAGTTCAATGTTTAGAGATACTCACATTTTTTTCTATATATTCTGATGATTTTTAATCACTAGAAATTATTTTTAAAGATTAAATAAATTAGAAAATAAAATTTTGGCAATAAAAAACCACAACAAATCAAAACAATGTTTGCCTTGTCATGTGCTCAAATGACTTTGTACAATGTTTGCCTTGTCATGTGCTCAAATGACTTTGTCTTGATAGAGAGACTAAAACATTTTTCAAATTTAAAGAACTAAAAAAATATATTAATTTTGGGGACTAAAAAAAACACACTCCAAATTTAAATAACTAAAACACATTTAAGCCTAGAGCCCAAGATAGGCACATTATCACCTTTCTTTAGGGGGTGTTGCTAGGTGCACCCAGCAGTATTGTTGGTGCACCCAACAATTTCCCATATTTCCAATTTTGCCCGTAACTCTTACGGAAGAAGTTCTTCCCTAAGAATATTAAGGAAGAACTTCTTTCGTAAGAGTTTACGGAAAAACCTCTTCCGTAAGAGTGTAAGAGTTTTTTTAAAAAAGATTTTTGAAAAATATTTGTAATGAAGTAATTTAAAATTAATGGCTTGTGACTTTCAAGTTATTAGCACAACGCTCTAACCAATTGAGCTAATGAGTCAATTACGTTATAAAATAAATAATGTTGGTATACATAATATTAAAATTTCTAATGCATATTTAATGCACATGTAAATTTAAATAAATTTTTTTTGACAATTAATTTTGATATAAATCATACGCATTAAATTTATTATTTAAATTTACATGTGTATTAAATATACATTAAAAATTTTAGTGTTATGTATAACAACATTATTTATTTTATAATATAATTAATTCGCTAATTCAGTTAGTTAGAATGGTGTGCTAACAATTTGAAAGTCACATATTCAAGTCTTACTTAGACCATTAATTTGTCACAAATATTTTTCAAAAAAAAAATTAAAAAAAAAAGCTCTTACACTCTTGTGCACCTAGCAACACCCTTCTTTAGGTTGTTAAGGAACATGTTTTGTAATGTGTTGTAAATGATTTTTAAATTAAGTATTTTCATTGCCTTATTGTAATGCCTCGTGTCATATACATTTTATTTCCAGTTCTAATTTTTCATCTGCAAAATTGAAACATAATACATGATTTTGCATCAATTCAATTTACACATACCCACTAGAATTCCAAAGATGCTAATGAGAGTATGTTACTACATTAACATGATCCTCATCAAAGGACACCTGAGCAAAGCAAGTATACGAAATTCTAGCTGAATCCACATCATCAAACATAACACAATATTGTTTTCGGTTCAGCCTTCCCTGCATGTCCTCTTCTTTATGGTAAAAAACCACGCTCACCATATAGTAAAGTCTATATATAGATAGGATAGGATGATAGATAAAAAATACAACTATAGACATACTCATAGATAATAAAAAAATAAATAATTATAAATAACTGAAATATATCATATTTTACTTTCACTTTATTGCTCAGAAGAACATGATAATATGATATTAGGCACTAGACAGTATGAACATACGAAGCTTTGTACCAACCAGAATTATGAGGACACCAGGTGCATAATGGTTTGAAAATATCACGAAAAGAAAATTCCATGCAATTGTAAATCCATCAGACGATGAAGTAACCCTCTCAAGTTAATCCATAACAAGCATACTCCAAAATCCAACAAAGTATTTAGAAAAATTTGTCATGTATGTCTAGAGTGAAGAAGAATAAAAGGTGTATTACCTTTGTCAGGCTTTCTGCATGATAATAATTGTCTCTTTCATCTATGTCACGAAATACCCTTCGAAACCACATGATCAGGATCAAAAAGCTTTGATATTACATTTTGTTTTAGTTATTTTTTAAATTATTATTTGGGAGCTTTTCCTTTCAAATTTTGTAGACAGCTGAAGAGAAAAATGACACCTGAAGTAATTTTGTTAATATTACATGTTTCGTTCAGTTTTACTTTAGCAATCATGACTGAGTTTCATAAAGCTTTGTTTTCCAATTTTCTTGGATGTTATCAGTTTCTTGACATACATTGTAGAAAATGTTGTAGATCTAGGCTTAGTTACCAAAACTTATATCAACTGTAGTTATAAATGACAGCACAAAATTTAACTTTTGTGTTCTAAATTATTTTTTTTCCTTTATGAACATAATGTTCAACATGATTTTCATAGTTATTTATTCAGCCCCACGCATTGCACAGGTTGACAGACTAGTTGAATGACAAAGGAAGAAAAAGAAAAGACAGAAAAGCTCAATAAGATAGTCACTGGGCAGGAAATGAAGGAAGCAGGACATTTGTTCTTCCATTGCAGTAGAGTCATTCCCATTTGGTGGGAATCATTATCCTGGGTGAACAAGTTTGGAGCTTTCCCAAAAGACCCAAGACAGCATTTTCTACACCATGGAGATATATTGAATGATGGGAGTAGGGCTACTAGGTGGAAATGTTGGTGGGTGACAGTGACTTGGTCTATATGGCAGCAAAGGAATAAGATGATATTCTCCAATGAAACATTTGACAGCAACAAATTGATCGATGAGGCAGCTTTTTTGTTGTGGACATGGCTGAGGCATTTGGAGAAGGATTTCTCTTTGCATTTTAACCAATGGTCTAATAACCTTAGAAAAGGGATAGTGTACTAGTTAAGAATAGAACTTTTGATTAGCAGATTCTTTCACTAATATGGTGTGGCTTGGCTGTGGTTCCTAAATAGACTCCATTTAGTCTAATCTGGAACCATTAGCTTAGGCAACAAAACTTTTGTACTTCGGTACTCAGTTATCTATACATATATTATTTTTGCTGATAAAAAAAAATGAAGGAATATGGGTCTGACACAAGAATTCACTGTATAAGTTGTTATTCTGGTTTTATTAATATATAATTAGTACTAACACATATTCTAATGTTCAGTTCTCAAACAAAAACAAAACAGAATGCCTACTGTTCTCGCATCCTCTTATTTAAGCTAATTCCTACTTCCACCACTGTAATCACCTAGTTATTCTAACTAAAACTATTCCAACTAACTACTCTCTCGCCCTGTCAAAACATAAAGATTACCAGTAATAAAAAAACATTTAAATCTATATATATATATATATATATATATATATATATATATATATATATATATATCCATGACTCCAAATAGCACTATGCACTAACAATATATACTGACAATTTTAAGTTAAAGGGGATATACCATAAACTAAACTTTGGTCATTGACCCATTTCACATAAATAGCCATGGGCCTCATCCAAGACATTCAAACATAGTTCATGGCAGATTTAGACATGTCTATCAGTTGTCAATTTTGATTAAAATAGATGACAAAAAGCATAGGATGGTCATGTGATAACAGTACAGACTACTGAGCTGAAACAAATGTTCCCATAATAGATAAACATATTTAAAAACAAGATGACAACAATCAAGATAACATTCATCAGAATTACCTCTGGCCTACAAATTACAAAATATACCACACTTCTTTTATGTGTAGCGCTTTATCAACAGAAATAAATAAACCAGTATATTGAATTGAAAATCACCACTAAATGGATTCATATACTTTATTATAAAATCAACATGCTATCAATCTGACCAAAAGTCTCTACAACTAAGGAAAATAAAAATCAACTACTGACACAAAAAGTGAAAGCTCGGCAAAAATCAAAGTTCAATTTAGCAATGAAAGAGAAAAGCTGGAAGTTAGGGCAGTCACCAGCAAAAGCCTTCAAAGCCTATACTACATTCTGTTGATTAGTCAAACTGTTGTAGAAATCTGGCAAGAAAGGCAAATCTTTCTGATAATTGATGACAAATTTCTCCAAAAATAATTTCTCAGTTACGCAAATAATTTTACTGAAATGCACATTTTTCTCAAGCAGACCTTTTGATTTCAATATTTTGATTACCGAGAATCTAGGGATAATCCTCTTCTCCAAGTTGTACGCTAACACCTGAGGATATTCAGCAATATCTTCTGATAACCAACCCATATCTTTCACTAGGAAACTCATTTTTTTGGTAAATGTCTCCTCGGGCAACTTCATAACATAGGGAAACTTTCGAAATACTTGAAGAGCCATTTCGCCATTCCAACCCCACTTCTCATAAACCTCAAACCTTGATTCTCGCACTGCTTTGCTCCTACTTAGATGCATTTCAATAGCATTAATAAAACTTATTCTCAAAGGATTAAACCCAATTTCCTTAGCAGTGTTGACAGCCTCCACAAATCTTGAATGTTTGGAGTAGACTACAGCCCCAGAGTGGATCATCAGGTAAGACACGGAAGCTTGGGGCACACCAGATTGCCTCAAAACCTTGATGTTTGGAACCAAGCTGTTTATAAAGCTACCATACGTAAAACCAAATGGGGCGTTTTTCAAAGCTCTAACAACTTCCTGATCGTCACGAAGTACACTCCTTAGGATCTCGTAACGTGGGATGAGGTAATTTTCCAAGCTACTCACCAATAATACATGGTTACAAAGTAGGATCTTAGGCATGTCAGTGTTGGAAACCCCAATAGAACGGAAAAACTTGAGTTTAGGCAAAAGGGTGTTCTCTGCGTTAGCAACAAGCACCATGGGATGTTTCTCTACAAGCTTTGCAAGATGGGTTTTGTCAAACCCGTAGTTGTTGAGAAGATCCAGAACAGAATTTGGGCCATTTGGGGTTTTCAAATTGACCTTTTTGGAGAGTTTCCTAGCAAGTTTTGGGGACACCCCACATGAGTTGATGAGGTATGGCACGGTAAAGTTGTCACCTTTGTGTTGGTTTCCATCTAATTCAGAATCAGAAGAGGTTCCTGAAGTGAATGAACTGAAGAAAAGAAGGAAAGCATTGTGTTTGTGTTGCAGCAGAGAACCCAATTGGATAGGGGTGCTTCTGTGGTGTGTGAAAGATGCAGTCAACCTTACAATGAGAAAATTAGTAACCATTTATTCCCTCGCAGATTTGAGTGAACGTTGTCGATGATGTGATGAAGGGGCAATGCAATACAGGCCAAAGTGAAAGCATAAGCAAGTACTGTAGGGCGCTGTCGTGTTAGGCCTAATAACATTAAAGTTAACCTAATGACACAGCGAGACAGGTAACAGGGTTTCGGAGAAAATACGAAATTGGTTACCACTTACCAGACGAAGGATGTCACTTGTGTTACTTTAAGAATTACATATATAATTTCATTACTTCAAATACTATTTAGAAAAAGCGAATAATATTTTACTAATTACATTAGTAGTTTATTAAAAGTGCATGTAGTAAATGTAAAATAACCTTTTGTCAACACAATAAGTCTTTAATCCGAGTCATATAATGAGTTTGATACTTATTGTCTTAATTTTACTTATATAAATGAGAGACTTTATTAAAAGTAATAAGTTTTTTTCTTCAGAAATTAATTATCTATAAAATCTTTAATTTACCATCAAATGAACTTTATCATTTGATCCCCCAACCCCTTGATTCCTTTGACAAAAATTTTGTAATAAATAAGAAAAAGGATTTTATCATGAATTCATTGATTTTTTTTTACTTATTATCAATCTTTTGAGGCATGGATCCAAGATAGTTTTTTTCTTTACTTCATAAAAAGACATTATGAATTATTCACCTCTTTACGCACCCATAAAAAATTAAACAAATAAATTCACATCAGATATCTTTATCATGAATAAATAATATAAAGGGTATTAATTTATATTCTCATGTTCTATTCACTAGAATAAAGATAAAATATAAATTAGCTTTTGATGGATAAATACCATGTATCAATAATATAAAATAATAATCAAAATAGAGCTTATTACTAAATTCACGTGAGAAATCACATGAATTCTAGTACTTATACATAAGTTGTGATGGCCATTTTGCGGACTCCGTAACACAACACAGCAATTGCATTTCTACTGAAAATCGCACCAAATCAAATTTGACATTGCCATTGCCATTGCCAATATTTGATAGCACCAAATCAAATTGGACATTTAGAAGTAAAATCTTCAAACCAAGCCCACGTATATACACATTAAAAACTTATGAAATAGTTTGAAAATAATTAGGTCAACCGTTCGAAAATGCTAATGATGTGGGACAAAGAATGGATCAGTTATTATGATTTTTTATGATCTTATAGTGATCTCATTGGAAAAGTTTAGAAGTATTGTTTAGTTATTTTAGCCTCAAGTAGAATTAGCGTGTTATTAGGATTTCCCTTGTCCAGTAGTAAATTCCATTTTTTTTTTACCCATGGGTTCTAAGTTATATATTTGCTAGAAGCCCGGCCCTATGTTTCTTTTCATTTAAAAGATTCAATTTAATTTTCAATTTTTTTAAAATACATTCAATTTTGGTCTTTAAGATTATAATCAAATTTATCGGAAAGAACTAAACTAAAGCATTTTTAAAAAAATTGACAATTAAATTAATTTTTTCGAAAAATATATCAAAATTAAATTAAATTTTTAAAAATAATTTAAAAACTAAATTGATAATTAAGCTTTTAAATTCCAATTTTTTTTACTTATGGATTCTAAGCTGTTTGTTTGCTAGAAGCCTAGCCCTATATTTCGTTCCTCTTTGCCAGCTTTTGTTTAAAGACAAATTCTAGCACGAGAAAGTGGGATGATCTCCCATGGTGGTAGATGTATTTTCAACCTTCAGATTTATACATTTCTAAACCAAAGGCTGGATTTTTATTTTTCTTTTTCTTTTTCTCTTTCTCTTTTCGCATTTACCTTTTTTTTCTCTCTCTCTCTTCTTCATCTCTCTCATCCTTGAAGCAAAATTCAAGAATGACAAAAGAAGCTCTTGCATCACAGTGGCTCAACCAGCGAAAGTTGTAACAATCAATGGCCTAAACTCTATCGAACACGACAAGAGTGGAATCTTTATCGATGCCGCCACACACGACATTCAAGAGTCAGTGTCCAACGCTGAAGCTTCTAGTAGCGATCGACGACGATCACAAGAACCATCAACGACGTCGTGGAACTTTAAGGCCATGTTCAACCTCTTTTGCTTCTCTCATTGATTTTCCTCTCTTTCCTATGCCTCTTCCAAGTTTTCCAACGATCTGAAAAATCCATTTAGGAGGATACTTTCCCAGGCAAAATCACCATTCTGGGTTACTTTTAGAAATTATTTACCAGAATGGGTCTCTTTGCTTTTTATTTACTAAGGGGTGCTGTTTTGGCAGGGAAAGTGCTTACCTGAGGGGCGCTTACCGGAGGAAGGCGACACGTGGCCGCTGCTGCAGGCAGTGCTACAGGTGGTGCAGACGGTGCTGGAAGCGCCCTGCAACAAAGCGCCGAAGGTCGCGCCCTGCATGCAGGCGCTACTGGTCGCGCCCTGCACGCAGGCGCGTTCCGTCGTGCCGTTCCCGAGGCGCCTTGGTTCGCGCCCTGGCCCCAGGCGCGTCCAAGCGCCCTTAAATGGGGTCCCCCCTCCCCCAAACCCCCCACGAAAGCTGTCCCCCCCTCCCCCAAACTCCCCCTTCGTGTTCCCCCCCCCCCAGCAGTCCCCTTCCCATTCCCCCCTCCCCAGCAGCAGGTTTTTCTTTTTTTTGTTTTTTGTTTTTTTAATTTATTTTATTTATATAAATGATTATATTTTAATCTTTTTATATATATATAATTTTTTTTGCAGCCAGCTTCTCCCCTGTTTGCAGGTTCCCCTTCCCTTGTTTGGTTAGTTTTTTTTATTTTTTATTTAATGTATATAAATTGTTATATTTATATATATATATATATATATATGTATATTTTTTTTTGCAGATAGGCAGTTTATATTTTTTAGTGGATTTATTTGTAGAGGTAATTATTATTAGTTTGATAGTGTGTTATATTTTTAGTGCTTTGTTTTTTATTTTATAATAATATAAAATTGTTAATTATTGTTGAAGATAATTATAGATAATAATATTGTTATTTAAATACTATATAAATTGTTATATTTTAATATATATATATATATATATATATATATATATATATATATATATATATATATTGCATATAGGCAGTTTATATTTTTTAGTGGATTTATTTGTAGAAGTAATTATTATTAGTTTGATAATGTGTTATATTTTTAATGCTTTGTTATATATTTTTTTTGATAAATAGGAAGTTTAAATTGATATATATTTTTAGTGTTTTGTTTTTTGATTTTATAATAATATAAAATTGTTAATTATTGTTGAAGATAATTATAGATAATAATATTGTTATTTAAATATTATATTATTATTTTTGTTAATATTTAATTATATTAGTTATAATTGATGTTATTTGCAATTGTAAGACTTTGTTGTTGTTGGGTTGATAATTTTAGTTTGTAGAATATAATTTTAATTAAAATTAATAATAAATATTACTAGAATATTGCTATTGAGTGTATTTAAAAAAGAAAGGCATATTGAGTTTGATACAATATATCAATAGTTTAAAATTAAAAATAAACTCTAAATTATAATTAATAACTTTTAAAATAAAAAGTTAAAATTAAGAAAAAAAATTGCTGAAATTGCTGCTATATATATATGTGTGTATGTCATTATAATTCATTTACTTAAATTATGTGTTCATTTCTAAAATTTAAATTATGTGTTCATTTCTAAAATTTAAATTATGTATTTTTTTAGAATATTGTTTGCGTACGTATTTAAAATGTATTTAAATATATTGTAATTTATTATTAATTATTTATGATATGTGTGATTATTAATTTTTTTTCTTGTTATACAGGAGTTTTAATATGGCAAGTTCGTCATCATCTAATCATTATGACGTGGCATCTGGACCATTAGAGGATGATTTACTGTGGATGCAAAAAAACCATATATCACAACATATTTGGAATGGTGCTAATCAAAGGACGTTAAAAATTCGACGAGCTACACCACTGTATAATCATAGAGAAGCACCGCCCGAGGAAATTATTCCTTTATTACAAGTTTCGGGTTTGTACCCGATAATGAAATTGGCGCAATTGAAGATAAATGGAGCATTAGTTAATGCTTTTATTGAAAGGTGGAGGCCAGAAACACATACATTTCATTTGAAGTGTGGCGAGGCAACTATTACACTTCAAGATGTTTCTGTGCTACTTGGTATTTCTGTTGATGGAAGACCTTTAACCGGCAATACAAATATTGATTGGTTTGAGTTGTGCATGAATTATTGGGTGTCATGCCTGACGATGATGCAGTTGACGGGAACTCACTTTTATTGAGTTGGCTGACTTCTCAATTTGCAAATATTAATGATTTCATAGGCAACCAACAAGGGCTTGAAAGATTTGCTCGAGCTTGGATCTTAAGATTCATAGGAGGCGTGATGTTTGTTGATAAAAGCAGCAAAAGGGTGCCAATGAGATATTTGCAATTTTTGAGAGACCTTAGAGAGTGCAGCACTTATGCATGGGGAGCTGCTCTTCTGGGTAACCTTTATAGAGAGATGTGCATCGCAACAGACTATCATGCTAAATCAATAGGCGATTTCACTCTCTTGATTCAGTTATGGGCATGGGAACGATGCCCAACGTTAGCCCCGTCAGTTATTCCTCCACAACAACAAAACGCGCCACTTGCTTACAGGTATACTTTCCTTTAATATTTTGAATTGATAATTAATAAATATGGTTGCTTGATGTTAATCATTATTATACGTAACATCTTATTTTGTTATTTGTTTTTTTGTGAAGATGGTTAGGAGGTGAATTGCATCACATAGGCAATGACAATTTACTTGAGTTTCGTCGTAAATTAGATGTCATGAAACGCGACGAGGTAATAATTTTGACATTTGTTTATTAAATGATGTTCTAATTGTTACTTAATTTATTAAATTTAACTTTTATATGCAGTTTGTTTGGGTCCCTTATGCTGGACATGTGGAAATGAATTTGAGTCAAGTTTGTTTTATTGGGTCTGTATTATGGACATGTATCGTACCACTTATTTGTTTTCAAAAAGTGGAATGGCACCAGCCGGATAGAGTCATGCGACAGTTTGGAATGCAACAACCTATTCCGGGCCTAGTAATGCAACCCGAAACATACATGACTTGACCTTAAAGGGAAAAGAAGGAAGAAATTGGATGCGACTAATGCAACCCGCGCTTAATGAATGGAATAGTCGCTATGAAAGGAGAGTAGAACAAACGCCGCCACAAACAGGGACCCTTAGTCTGAACTCTGAATATATGAGGTGGTACAGGCGTAAGACAAAAGTTTATGTCGACCCAAAACATGCAAGAAGAGGACTATTGGTCCTCCCCATTGCGTAACTTTCCATGTATCAGTTTTTTTTATAAAATTGCCCTCATATAAAAAGGGCATGGGATGTCATCGCTTCTATTTCCACAACAGACGACATATTTCTACGATTTAGATTCAACAACTTTGAAACTTTGATGCACTTTCATTACATATTGTTGTAATGCATTTTTTACTGCGCTTTTGGTATCAAATTCCATACCAACATATAATTCTTGACCCATATTAAAATTTGATTCCATATCTAAACCGCAAATTTCTTCTTGGTCAGGATAACTCAATTAATATTACTATAGTGAGAAGCAGAATCCCAAATGGAGTCTGACTTCCACCTACAAAAACAATATACCAAAAATTTATAATTCAAGGGTAGAGAATTATTTAAATATTATAATATTTATTTATATATAACAATAAATATACCTTCTCCCGATTGCACAACTGTAAGTGGTTCGATCAAACGGGCAGCTTCATCATCTGTGTCAGACATTTCATTAATATCCTCATCCTCATCTAGTGAGTCCTCAGCGTATGAATTAGATATTAAATAATCATCATCATCAAAATCTTCTTCTGAATTTGTTCCAATGTTGCACTACCCGATTCATTGTGAGACATATTATTTCCGCATGATAACAATGAATTTGTCAAATTAATTGCAGAAGCACCCGCAACATCAACTTCAACACATAATTCTATGACAGACATTTCTTGTTGTTGTTCAAAACTTTGAATCATTGTTTCAACATCTTCATCGTCACAAATTTGCAGTGCAATATATTTACCTGCAACTAAAAATCTACAAGTGATAGTAGATATACTTTCATGTTTTTGTAATTTTACCTTGTCGTGTATCCTTTTTTTTAAACTCTCAAAACTAATACCACGCTTTATTTGAATAGCTTTTTTAGGGCCTTCAAATGTGATACCATCATCAGTTTCATACATCTTACCATTTAAATAGACGAGTGTAATAATTGAATTCATTTTTCAAAAATATACCTACAATAAATAATTAATGTCGTCAACAAACAATAATATAAAAAATATATTAACATAACATAAATTATTAACCTAAAATAAATTAACAACAACAAATTACTCTAAATAAATGAAATTACTGTCACAACAATTTCCTACTTCGCACACGAATGACGCAAAACAATCAGCATTTATTTTTAATGTGTATGTATAAATTTTGGCTATTAAAAAAATATACCAACAACATCAATAATTATGAGCTTAACTAATAATAATAATAATGTGCTAGACATAAAAACTACTACAATAAATAATTATTGTCATCAACAAACAAATATATCATAATTATAACCAAAAAATAAATTATTAAGTTACCAAAAATTACTAATTATCACACAAAAAATATAAACAAAATTACTATTTCATTTTATAGTTCATGTCAATTTGTTTATGCACCTACAAAATATAATCATTATTATCATCACCAAAATAAATATTAATTAATGCTATAATGTATTGAAGATAAAAAATATTTACTAGTTTTGAACAAAATTTCTAACCGGTACGTTTCAACTCAGCTTCAAGGTTTCCAAATGAGCTTGATTTTTGTGTGAAAATGAAACGGAGAGCAGATGGTTTTATAGGGAACAGGGACGTGCCAGGGGGCCCACCACTAGTGGAAGTGCCTGCCAGGCTACCACTAGTGGTCGCGCCTGGCAGGTAGGCACGACTGGTAGCGCCTGGCAGGCAGGCACGACCACCCTTGTCACATCGTCCTGTCCAGACAAGCCACGTGTCGCGTTCTGGTGGAACGCGCTCCTCAGGTAGGCGCTTTGTAGTAAAATAACAGACCCCCTTGGTAAATAAAAATAAAACAGACCCATTTTGGTAATTAATTTGTAAAAGGGACCCAATTTGGTGATTTTGCCTACTTTCCCAGGCAATTTTGTACTGTTCCTAGAACAGTGACATTCCGGAATTACCCTTCCAACCAGACAGTGGTTATGGTAGTTGAATTATTGACATTGGTGAAATGTTTTGCTATTTTGTTTGATTTAGCATGTGAGGAAAGAGAAGTTGAATTTCATGCTATTATGCAATAATGTGTTATTTTTAAATACCACCTACTATTTGTTGTAAAGAATTGTTTGTTTCTGGCTTCACTAACGAGGGCAGCTCTTCCACGGGTTTTTTTTTATTAATTAGGGATAAAAAAATTTCCAATTTTTCAAAGGATATATTTAAAAAATTATTCAAAAACGGGATAAGTCGTAACAGGTGTTACAATTTCTGAGTCGTAACACCGATTACTACTTAAGTCGTAAAATTATTTATGATTTCTGTTCAAATGTTATTTTTTTACGACTTTCTAGTTGTAAATATTTTTATTTATTTTTTAAATCGAAGTCGTAAAATTATTTATAATTTTTTGTTTTACAACTTTAAAGTCGTAAAATTTTTTTTTTTAATTTTTTTTAAATATTTATCACTTTGAAGTCATAAACACTTTTTTATTTTAAAAAACTGTTTTTTTTCTATTCATACCCCTATTTTTGTTTTGTTAACCTTTTTTCTGTTTGTAAATCTATTTTTTCTTTTAATATATAATTATTTAAGGTTTTATTTTTATTTTAAATAAAAAAATTTAAAGTAAACTATATTAAAAGTATATATAACATGTTTTAAATAAAAACACATTAAAATAAAATAATAACATATCAAATAAAATCATAAAAAAATATACTAATAAGTAAGTCAACTTAATATTATTTATTATATATTTTTAAAATTTTTTATTTAAAATAAAAATAAAACCATAAATGATTATAAATTAAAGAAAAAATAGATTTACAAATAGAAAAATAAAAAGGTTAACAAAAAAAATAGGGTACAAATAGAAAAAAAGTAATTTTTTAAAATGAAAAACAAGTTTACGACTTGAAAGTAGTAAACCTTTAAAAAATTGAAAAAAAAAGGTTTTACGTAAAACAAAAAAAAGTCATAAATAATTTTACGACTTCGATTTAAAAAAAATTAAAATATTTATGATTTTAAAGTTGTAAAAAAATAACATTTAAACTGAAATTATAAATAATTTTACAACTTCAGTTAAAAAATAAAAAAGATAACAAGTCGTAACAGATGTTATGACTTTTGAGTTAGAAGTTGTAACACCTGTTATCACTTATCCCGTTTTGGATAATCTTTTAAAATATACTATCGATTAGAAAATTGGAAAACTTTTTATCCCTGATTGGTAAAAAAGGCCTCCCACGGTTCCTTCACTCGAATTTATGGAAGCTCTATTGTACACTTTATAAGTTTGCTTTTTGTACTTGCTACTTATATATGAATTTAGGCATAAAATATATTTTATAACTTTGTATATTTTTGTTATGTAGTGAGTTTGCTACCCGTGTTTATTCCGTCTAAATCTCATCCCCACTATACAGGAAATCAAATAATTATAATCGAGTTTTTAATTTGAATTGTTACTTTATCCCGCTAATTCAATGTGTGGGATGCTTCAAGTTTTTCTATATATAGGTGTTGTGAAGATGTTATCATCATCAACAGATCGTGAAATAGAGAGAAAGAAAAGCACGGAAGCGAATGACTAAGAAGGATACAGAAGAATCAAGGAAAAGAGAGGAACAAAAGAATAAAAGAGGAGTGGGAAAGCGCCGCCACCTATGGCTACCGAAATACCCTTTGCGGTTTCTTTGTGGAGACATCATGGAAAGGAAAACTCCTTGTCTTTTTGTTTATTGTATGTTCCTCGGTCTCTTACTATCTTTTGTGTTCTCAAATTCTTTATCTTTTGTTTTTTCAAATTTAGATTTTGTCTCATGTAGATTTCTTTACATGATCAGGTAAAGATATCCCAGTAATTGTTACTTTAGAATGTATCATTCTTTGATAGTTTAAAGAATTTTTACAATAATGTTATTCAATTATAAATCGTCATATATGATAAATGATTGATTTTATAATTTAAAAGATCATGTCTATCGCAATTTCTAATTAGTTTGTAATATAAAAATTTATAGACCAAGAGTTTTTTAAACTCTTCGAAATATTATAGGGAAAGCTTTTCTTAGCACTAGATTCTTATTATTTTGTTTCTCATTCCCAAAATTCTCAATATAACAAGGTAATCATAGGCTTTATGTTTTAGCCATGCTAAAATTATTTAATTCTCAACATAACAAAACTTATAATGTATCTCCCTTGCTTTTTTATTTTATTTTATTTTATTTTTATGTTTTGCAACCAATGCTGCAATTCAGTCACGATTTTTATTTTGTTTCATTCTAATTCTTTAGAACCCAAAAGGTTTCTTCCACAGTTCAACAAATATTTTCTACAATATCAGTTTACACAACCTGTGTATTGAAACATTAGAAAAAGAAAATTAAGGATAACTCAATAGAAGAATACTTAATTTTATTATGTTTTAAAAGTTCACATTATAATCTTCAAGTCATTGAATTTCACAGTTCATGAAATTTCAAGAGAGGCTAAATCATACTGTGAAAAAACACGGGTTTTCCAAATGTGATTGAATTAGTTTTACCACTCAATCCAATGAACTACTTATATTAACAAGGATTACAAAGAAAATCGTTGCCAACTACTATTTAGAAGAGAGCAATTAAGTTATTACTACTTCCTAAGATGTATTGAACCTAATTATATAAAGTATCTAGACAACTTGGAAAGAAGGTCAACATTGAAAATGTTCTTATTTCTAACACTCCCCTTCGTGCTAGAGAATAGATATTTTCCATTCCCAGCTTGTATAAAATCCTTTCACAATCCTTTGAAAGGAATATTCGAAAGTTAAACTTTTGAAGGTACATATGGAGTACATGTCTAACCACAGTTTAGCATTTTATCAAAATGTTTATCCACTTCAATGTGTTTTGTCAACAATGTTGTATAGGATCATGGGTTATGTTTATTGCTGACTTATTAAAGTAGAGTTTCATAGGTTCATTCCATTTAATCTTCACTCTTCTAAAATAATTATCAACCAAAGTAGTTCACAAATACCTTGTGTCAGCTTAGAATTTAGCTTCAGCAAAAGACTAGGCAAGAAGGAATCCCAGGATGTGGCAAACTTTTGAATTGTCACTTTTGAAGATAGAGAAACTGATTGAGAGGCATTAAGGAAAGATCACAATATTAGAAACGAGGTTGACGACCTTTGCATACACCATTTGCACAGCGGAGCTGCAATGATTCTCTGAATTTAACTTCAGAGCAACAACATGCAAAAATAAGAGCCGGGACTCTATCATGTATAAGAGAACAATGGTGAGGGAAAAAGACACTTCCATTGCTGTATCTAACAGTAGAATGTTGACAGAACAACACTGTATTCTATCATCATGATACATTATGGTTTTTACATTATTATTCAATTGTTTTTCATTTGAAATTTTGAAGAAACAGCTGAATATAAAATGGCACTTGGAAGTAGTTTTGTTAGTGTTGCATGTCTGGTAGTGTTTTAATTCTGGCAATCATGTTTGAGTCTTGACAAAGCTTTGTTTTTCCATTTTCTTGGACGTTATTGGTTTCTTAACTTAAATAATATTTGAACTTATTTTGTTTCCTTCATGAATATAATGATAACATTATTTTCAGTCATTTCGGCCTGTGTATTGCATATGTTCACTGAGGAGTTGAACAACAATGGAAAAAGAATGAGCAGAAAAGCTCAATGCACAGACATTGCCAACAGGAAATACTGAAATATAAGGCCGACACATCACTGTTGATGTCATTCTGGTTTTATTAATAGAGAATGAGTACTAATCCAGATCCTAACGCCTCAGTTCTCAAATAAAAGCAAAACAGAATGTAAGTTAATTCATACTTGTAATGTAACCAGGTATTCTAAATCTCTAGCTATAACTATTCTAAGTAACTAAACTCTCGTCCTGTCATAATTGTAAAGATTACCATAATGGATAAAAAAAAGATATTTGAAACAAGAGGGCAACAATCAAGATAAAATTCATATCAGAATTATCCTACAAAAGATAGCACTCTTCTTTTAATCTGTTGTGCTTTATCAACAGAAATAAATAAACCAAGATAGCACTCTTCAGGATATTATGTGCCCTCTTTGTGGCTGTCAACATGAGGAGGCTGGGCATCTTTTCTTCCACTGCAATATGACTAAGGGGCTGTGGTGGGAATCCATGAGATGGATCCGGGGTATAGGAGCTCTTCCAACTGATCCGGCTAGCCATTTTATTCAATTCTGTGATGGGTTTGCTGCTTCGAGTAACCACAGTAGGCGGGGCATGTGGTGGATTGCTCTATCTATTACAATATGGCAGCATAGGAACTCTCTCCTGTTTCAAGGCACTCTTTTTGAACCGCAGAAAGTCTTGGAGGAGGCATTATTTTTAGTTTGGTCTTGGCTAAAAGTTGGAGACAAAGGTTTCAATACATCTTATAACCACTGGTCTACCAATCTTGTGGAGGCCTTTGGTTAAATGATATCTGTATTGGTGTCCTTTGTGTGGGGCTTTGTTGGGGTTTGGTTTTCTGTTTTTGGAAGGTGGCACCTAGTGCCTTGTAATTGTTATCTTCAGTACCCCTGGTACTGTTTAGTTTATTAATAATATTCTAATTTTGCCTTCCAAAAAAAAAAGATATTGAATTGAAAATCACCACTAGAAGGATGTTATATACTCGATGATAATAAAGTCAATATGCTATAAATCTGACAAAAAAATCTCTCCACCCAAGAAAATAAAACTCAAAATGCAGGCACAAAAAGTGAAAGCGACCCAAATCAAAGTCCAATTTTGCATTGAAATAGACAAATTGGCTGTTAGGATAATTGCAAGAAAAAACCGTCAAAGATTACATTACATTTGAAGGCTTGACCTTTCCACCATAGACATCTGGTAAGAGAGGCAAATCTTTCTGAAAACTGACCACAAAATTCTCTAGAAATTTTTTCTCAGTTATGCAAATAATGGCACTTAAGTGCAATTTGTTCTCAATCAGACCTTTTGATTTCAAGATTTTGATTACCGAGAATCTAGGGATAATCCTCTTCTCCAAGTTGTACGCTATCACCTGAGGATATTCAGCAATATCTTCTGATAACCAACCCATATCTTTAACTAGGAAACTCATTTTTTTGGCAAACGTCTCCTCTGACAACTTCATAACACAGGGAAACTTTCGAAATACTTGAAGAGCCATTTCGCGATTCCAACCCCACCTCTCATAAACCTCAAACCTTGATTCCCATACGGCTTTGCTCCTAATTAGAAGCATTTCAACGGCCACAATAAAATTTGTTCTCAAGGGATTAAGCCCAATTTCCTTAGCAGTGTTGACAGCTTCCACAAATCTGGAATGCTTCCAGTAGGCTACAGTCGCAGAATTGATCATCAGGAAAGTGATAGAAGCTTGCGGCACACCAGACTGCCTCAAAACCTCAATGTTTGGAACCAAGTTCATTGTGTCACCATATGTAAAACCAAATCGGGAATTTGTTATAGCTCTAACAACTTCCTGATCATCACCAAGTACACGTCTGAGGATCTCATAACGTGGGATGAAGAATTTTTTCAAGCTCCTGTTCAAGGTATGGTTAGCAATTAAAATCTTACGCATATCAGTGTTGGAAAGCCCAATAGAACGGAAGAACTTGAGTTTAGGCAAAAGGGTATTCTCTGCATCCGCAACAAGCACCAAAGGGTGTTTCTCCACAAGTTTTGCAAGATGGGTTTTGGTGAAGCCATAGTTGTTGAGAAGATCAATAACAGCATTTGGGCCATCTGGGGTTTTCAAATTGATCCTATTGGAGAGTTCCTTGGCTTTTCTTGGGGACACCCCACATGAGTTGATGAGATAAGACACAGTAAAAGTGTCACCTTTGTGGTAGTTTCCATCTGATTCAGAATCAGAAGAGGTGCCAGAAGAGAATGAATTGAAGAAAAAAAGGAAAGCATTGTGTTTGTGTTGAAGCAGAGAACCCAATTGGGTTTGGGTACTCCTGTGGTGTGTGAACGATGATAATGATGCAGTTAACCTTGCAATGAGAAAATTAGGAACCATTTATTCACTCACAGATTTCAGTGAACGTTGTCAGATTTGGCATAACAACACTGAAGTTAACCTATTGCCACAAAGACAGGTAACTGGGTTTTGGAATATCCGTGGTTGTGGAGAAGACCAAGGACAACATCTGCCGTGTCTACTGTCTAGGTTTCTCAGATAAACCCTTTTGATTTTGTAGAGGAACCAAGGGCATGCGTATTCCCTACTACTATTTACCTCCACTACGGATGGCAATCGAGTTGGTCAGGTAAACCCATTTCATCGCGTATTTCATATATGAGTTTAAAGTATTATTTCGTCTCATTTTTATCGAGATGGTGGGCTGGTTATTTGACCCGTTAAAATTAAAATATTAAGAAAAAATATATTATCTTAAATTTTGAATAATAAGTTATTTAAATAAAAAATAAACTAATCAAAAATCAACAAATATATAGATAAAATATCAAAATAAATACTAAATTATTTATTTTAACAAAATAATAGATAAACGAATTGACTCACCTATTTTTTCCTCAACTCATTTTTTAGCGGATCAAAATGGGACAAGTCGAAGGAAATTGACGGATTAAAAACCCAAACTCGTCTCGCCAAAAAAATAGGTCAAAACGGATTGGTCTGAGGGGTCGAATGTGTTTTGTCACCCCTATCCTCCATCTTTCCCTCCTTATATGATCCATTTCATAAATTTTTAAACTTGATTAATTTTTTCACATTCTCTTAATTATTTTTTCTTCAAATATTAATAAAAAACAAATAAAGAGATAAGAAAAGAATAATTATAGAATGATAATACAGATAAGACTTAAATATTTTTTTAGTCTTTTTAATTTAGTGTTTTTTTATTTTTTGTCATTGTAAAATTAGTTTTTGTTTTTAGTTCTTGCAAATTATGTTTGTCTTATTTTTTATTCTTGTATTGTTTTATATAACACTTTTTTCACTATTCAAAGTGCTACCTAAAGTGTTATAAGGATGAAAATGAAACAAAATTAACTTACAAAAATTAAAAACTAAATATAATTTTATAAGGACAAAAAACAAAAAATGTTAAATTACAAGGATTGAAAATATATTTAAACCTATAATGATAAATTTGTAATTTAACTATATTAACTGATTTTCTTAAAAAATGTAATTTAGTTGAAAGAGTCTTATAATTGGAGACGAAGAAAATATTATTATTTTGACTTTCAAGTTATAATACCTTACTTTTGAATATAATATTTAGGAATTTTATTCTTGTGAATATGAATATGTTTGGTTGATAGTTAATAATTTCAGACAAAAATAAATATGTTTTGTTTAATTAAATTTTTTTTTAAAATTCTGGAAGAAGAATTGTGAAATTATGAAATAGAGAAATAATATTGTACTTACCAAAATCTACGCAGATAGGACACGTCATTTTTCATAAATAAATTAAAAAAAATTATTTAGAAATAAATAGAGTTTTAGAAAAATTATGAGATTTTTATAATTAAATAAATAAGGAGAAATAACTTTATTAATTAAAATAATGGTTTGAAGGAAAATAAAAAAAATATTTTATTTATTCATTTGATAGAAAATAAAATAGAGTTCATTTTTATAAAATAAATAAATAAAGAAAAATTGAATAAATAAAAGACCAAGAATACCCTAAATAGAGATGTAATAGGTCACTTTTTACATTTACAACACATATTTGTTCTCTCTCCCTAAATATGTTCTCCCTTTACCCTTTTTCAAAACTCTCTCTTTTTCCGCATATACTTAAACATGTCTCAGTAAAATGATGATCATGGACTAGTTAATCATTAGATCGTCATGAAATTTGAACATGAGGTTAGGAACTTATTTCTACACACACCCGCAGTTGGGATTTTCAAGATAATGTTCATGATGGAAGCAATGTCCCTCGCACTGAGCTTTCTCTATTCCCACATACACCCAAAACCTATCCCAGTAAAACTATGATCCCGGACTCATCAACCGTTGGATCGTCGTGAAATTTGGACACCACCTTTGAAACCCATTTTGACAGTGAATTGGAGACTACAATCTCTTCTCCTTATCTCTAACGCTTGGAAATCCCAACAAAGAAAATAGAGGAAAAACTTGAGGAATCTTAGGGAACTGCTAGAGACGTCACTATCATTATCAGACTACACACGTGAGCCCGCTTAGAGGTAAGAGATGAATTTATCGCAATTATGGTTAGAATTAACATGTGTAGGGATTCTTAGAAAATTAAATTGGAGTTTATTTTGGGATGTTTATTGAATTATAATTTTCCTTTACAATTATAAATACAATATCGTTGTGTTTGACGGACCAATTGATGTTCTAATTTGAATTAGTTGATAAACTTGAGTGCTCTTGATGTTTTCGTGTTTTTGACCTATAATTTTGGTTCATTGATTTTAATATGATTGGGTGGAATTATTTGAGGGGTTTTACTCCCCCATGTTGTGAGAAGCATTTTGTATAAATTGTTATATTGAGATTATGAAATAGTAATTCAAATTATGAGTAAGTGACAAATTGAACATGTGATGAATGGTGAGATACATGTGTATTGAGACGTTGTATGTATTGAGTTGTTAGTTATAAACTGTGCAATCACACAATTATAAGACCCTTTAAAGGCGATGAGTATTGTAATGGAATCCACTGTGGGAACCCGACGAGTTGAATCACTTTGAGGTGCGACGGGTTAAAATGATTTTGAAAATAATTGAGTAGTTGTGAGTATTGCATAGTTCATAGGTAAAGTATATATGGTTTATGAGGTGTGATAACATGTTAAATTAAGATTATACCATTGTGATTGAGATCGAGTGTATGTGAGAAATTGAGTATGTATTGACTTGTAATATATATGTGCATTAAGATGTTGTGTGTACTGAGTTGTGAGCTATGAATCGTATAATCACACGACTATAAGACCTTTTAAGGGTGACAAGTTAATGTGCGAAAAGTATTATGATAGGAACCATTGTGGGGACCCGACGAGTTTAATCACAAGCGCAACGAGATAAAATTATTTTGAGAACAATTGAGAAGTTGTGTGTTTTGTACAGTTCATAGATAGAGTCTGTGTTAAAATGTTTTATGGGTTGGACCTGAATCAGGAGGAAGAGGCCCTAACAGACTCTTCGAAGTCTAGGCCTTAGGGGTAAATACACCCGGTTTGAGTGCTCCTTTAAGCCTGTGTCGATCCCACATGATTGGAGTATTCTCGCAAAATAGCGTGACCCTGACTGGTCTCCCTATGATTTTACCTAGTGAGAGTGGTCTGACTTAATAATGTGTGGTTTGTCTAGTCATGTACTCCTAGGCGTCCGATGAGGTTTTTCACTCACATGGTACCACATTGCATATAAGATTGAGTCTTAGTGTATCTCTTGCATAGCGCTTGTGTATTGATTGATTTAGTGATATTGTGTTTTGATCCTTGAGTACGTGAATGATGTGAAAATGAATGAGGCGTGTTGTGTTGTGATGTAATGTTACACGACAAAGTGGTGGAATGACGTGAACTATGTTTAAGTAAGTTATATTTCATTTATATGATATGTATATCTACATGTTGTCTTGTTTCTCTCTATTAGTTAGGAATGTGATAACTCACTCTCAGTGTGTTGTTTGTGTTTGGATCCTGTGATGATCTTGAACTTTGTGTTCGTGGGAGCGGATGACTAGGTGAATTACTTTAAGGAACCTTGTGCTGAAAAACGTCGAGACACAATGCTCTGATAGGATGTGATATTAGGACATGAGTTTTGTTTAATTACATGATGTTTTGAGCAAAAAATGTTTCTGACAAGTTTTATTTGGTAATAGTAAAGTGAATGTGAGTCTTTTATCCATTTGAAATGTTTTTATTTAAATATATTTTAAAAACTTTTAATTAATTTTGATTTCTTATTCCTTTTTTATTATTAATACATATATGTGTGGGATAGAGGATGTCACAGACAACGTGGTCAAAGTGGGCTCCCGGACTTCACTCATCGACTTGGAGAGACACCTTTGTTGAGAGAATAGGAGGGGAGACCTACAAAACAAATGACTCCAACGTTCAAGTAAGTACATGAGTTAGGAGATAAAACAAGTATATGCTTAAATAAGGCTCAAGTGAGCAAGAGAGATGTGCATAGACTTGTTGTTCGTGTGCTAAAGTGTATGGATGTATGTGTTAAGGGTTTGATGGAACTTGATATTTATAGGAGTGAAGCGTAGCTGCGGATCCTTGTTTGTAGAGGCTATTATAGCCTTTGCAGATAATTCTTGACTTATGGCATTCAAATATATTCAAATATTAATCAGTGTTGTTAAATGGCGGCCATGGCGGCGCCATGGCGGTTTTCCGTGGCGGAATTTCGAAAAAACGCCACCGAATAGCGGTGGCGTTGCGGGTTTGGGATGGCGGCGCCATGGCGGCCGCCATAGCCATGGCGGTCGTGGTGGGGTGGCGGAAATGGCGGAAATGGCGGATTTCGTGGGTTTTTGTCCGCGGTAGGAGTTGGGCCGACCCGACCCAACCCTACCCGGCTATTCTTTAAATAAAAAGCTTCATCCTTACCTGCCTTCAGCCTACCCACGAACGAACCGCACGCGACTTCTACAGCTTACCCAGCCGCACGCACGAGAACCGCCGTGACGAGCCTACCTGCAGCCGCGACGACACCACCCAACAGCCTACCTGCAGCCGCGACACCACCCAGCCGCCGCCGCGACACCACCCCCTGCAGCACGCACGAACGGCGGCGACGAGCGAAGAAGAAGACCCCGGCAACGCAGTGAACGCACGAAGAAGAAGAAGACAGGAAGAAGACGCGGTCTGCTTCTTTTTTTTTTTAATTTTTTTTGGGCTTTTTGCTGTTTGACACCCCATTTTTCTGTCTACAGCTTTTTTTTTTCCTTTTGCTATTTGACACCCCTTTTTACTGTCAACAGTCTGTTTTTTTTTTTTCGTATTTGACACCACAATTTTTTTTTTTCTGTTCAGACCTCTTTTAAATGGCTGAACCATCATCCGATGCTGCTACTGCAAGTGCAACGAGGAAAAATAAGGCAGACCCAGGCTGGAAATATTGCCATTCACTAGTGGAAGGAGATACAAACACCATTGTTTGTAATTTTTGTGGAAAAATCACTAAGGGAGGAATAACCCGAGCCAAACAACACCTGATTGGGAAGTCGGGCAACGTTGCAGCTTGCAAGAAAACTCCCCCAAATGTAATCGAAGAGTTGAAGGAATATATGGCTACAAAAAAAAGTGGGACCACTTACAGTACTTCTGGCAGTGGTAATATGGCAAATATAAGAGATTTTGAATTTGGTGAACCGATTGGATGTGATGGAAGTGAAGAAGATGAGTTTGCGGATTCTTGTAATGCTGCTGCAAGTGCAAAGACAAAGTGTGGGACTAAAAAAGGACCAATGGACAAATTCTGTAAGAATCCAGAAAATGCAATCAATCGGAGAAAAATGGAGATGCTGAGGCAAATGAACATAAGAGAGTCAATGGATAAGAATGAAGTATTGAAGGTGCATCAACATATTGCTCGCTTTTGGTACCAAGCAGGTTTGTCATTCAACCTCATTAAATTGAAAAGCTTTGAGAACATGGTTGCAGCCATTGGTCAATATGGGCCACATTTGCCCATTCCTAGCTATCATGACATCAGAGTTCCACTCTTGAAGAAGGAAGTTGAATATACTGAAAATTTGATGAAAGGCCATAGGGAGCAATGGTCAAGTATGGTTGTACTATTATGTCGATGCATGGACTGATCGGAAACAAAGATGCATCATTAATTTTTTGATTAACTCTCAAGCTGGTACCATGTTTTTGAAGTCTGTTGATGGCTCTGATTTTGTGAAGACAGGTGAAAAGCTTTTTGAGTTGCTTGATGCCATTGTGGAGGAAGTTGGAGAAGAGAATGTTGTTCAAGTTGTAACCGATAATGGAGCAACTATGTTTTAGTGGGTAAGTTGTTGGAGGAGAAAAGGAAACATATTTATTGGACTCCTTGTGCAGCTCATTGTATTGATTTGATGCTTGAAGATATTGGGAAGCTTCCCTTGATAAGGAAGACCATTAGAAGGGCAATTAATCTAGTTGGGTTTATCTATGCCCATTCTAGTACCTTAAGTTTGTTGAGAAATTTTACAAACAAGAGGGAATTGGTGAGACATGCTATTACTAGATTTGCCACTTCTTATCTAACCTTGGAAAGGCTTCACAAAGAGAAAGCCAATATTAGAAAGATGTTTACTTCTGATGAATGGACCTTGAACAAGCTATCTAAGGAGCCTAAGGGAAAAGAAGCTGCAAAGGTAGTGCTCATGCCTTCTTTTTGGAATAGTGTGGTTTACACTCTTAAAGTCATGGCTCCACTTGTGAAAGTGCTTCGTCTTGTGGATGGTGAAAGGAAACCAGCCATGGGCTATATTTATGAAGCAATGGACAAGGCAAAAGAAACAATTATGAAGTCTTTCAACAACAATGAAAGCAAGTACAAAGATGTGTTTGAAATCATTGATAAAAGATGGAATTGTCAGCTTCATAGGCCATTGCATGCAGCTGCCCACTTTTTAAATCCAGAGTTCTTTTATGACAACACTGACTTGGAGTTTGATTTTGAGGTCACCAATGGTTTGTTTGAGTGCATTAAGAAGTTGATTCCACAATTTGATGTGCAACAGAAAATTCTAACCGAGTTGCATCTTTACAAGATTGGTGCTGACCACTTTGGTTCCGACTTTGCAATGGCTCAAAGGAAAACCCATTCTCCTAGTAAGAAACTTTTATCATACTATTTTTTTTATGTATTAGTGTTAGAATTCAGAATTCTAAGTTATGCTCTTGGTTGGTAATTGGTATTGCAGCATATTGGTGGCGAATGTTTGGGTCACAAACTCCAAATTTGCAGAAGCTGGCTATTAAGATTTTGAGTTTGACTTGCAGTGCTTCAGGATGTGAAAGAAATTGGAGTGTGTTTGAGCAAGTAATTGTGACAAAACTCTAACTATACTTTTTAATTTTATTTAATTTTGATGATCAAGTTATATTTGGAGTATATTTGAGATTGAAATCAACATTTATTTGTTATGTTGTAGATTCATTCCAAAAAAAGAAATAGGCTTGAGCACAAGAGGTTGCATGATTTGGTGTTTGTCAAATACAACCAACAATTGAAGCAAAGATATAATGCAAGAGATGAAATTGATCCAATTTCTCTTAATGATATTGATGTATGCAATGAATGGCTCGTGGGAGAGATGGATCAAGATGATGATAATGATGCTGGAAATGATTTGGTATTTGAAGATGATGATGCTCTAAATTGGGCAACTGTGTATCAGGCTTCGGGGGTTGGAGAGTGTAGGATGTATACTAGGCGGAAAAAGCAAAAAACAAGTGTTGCTGCTGCCCAAACTTCTAAAAACAGGCAATGGTTGTTGGATCTTCATCAAGGAAGCAAAAAGCAGTCCAAGAAAATGATGAGGATCTAGATGTTGAGGAGAATATTGATGTTGAATCTGAAGAAGAAGAAATCATGGTCAATTTTGAGGCGTCTGATGGGGAAGAGGGAGAGGGAGATGCTCCATTACCATATGATAACAACGAAGATGATTATGTTGGGATTGGAGAAGATGATTAGAGCCTCAACCTTCACTTTGCACTTTGCATTATGTTTTTATCATTTTCTTATTTTGAACTCTTTAATGAGTTTATTTGGTGTTGGTACTTGATTATTGTATGAACTTATGAAACTTTTTTAGTTTATTTGAATGCAATCCTTTGTTTTTTTCAATTTCAATGAGTTTATATATATGTTTTTTTTTTTTTTTTGTGTCCGCTATGACATCCGCCATTTTCCGCTACGCCATCCGCCATATTTTTATGGCGGATTTTTGACTTTCCGCCATGAACCGCCATTCGCCATTAACAACATTGATATTAATATGTTAGAGATAACTTGTCAGTTAGGGAGCCTCACCGCTAAGGGTCGAGTGTCCATGATCCTATTACAAGGCTGACACGTGTCTTGAAATGTCATGTGTATTTTATAGGTCTTGGATAGTACAAATACAAATGCAAGTAACTTTTATAATGAAAATAAGAAACAACATGAATATGGAAATTTTACGATGTGTTTGTTTCTCATGATTATAATCACGAATTATTCTTGAGAATGTAAACATTTTAGGAATATTATATTTAAGAATATTATTATGATGAATATGTTTAGTTGATATTTAATAATTTTAGAAAAATAATTTAAATAAGACATTGAGAAAAAGTGAAAGAAGAAATGTGAAATCATGATGAGGGAAGAGGTAGTTGTAGAGAATAGAAATGTAGCATCCACAACTTTCATTATGGAAACGAGAAGCACGTAAATATAGAGATTTTATATCATATTTGTTTCACATCTTTTTAAAATGAAAAATGAAAAATATTTGTGTCACACACTAATAATATAAAATATTTTTATGTTGACATTCAATTAAAAATAATTAATTATAAGACTTATTTTATACTGTGATGCATAATATTCTTTTTCTTTCTTATTTAAATAATGAAAATCGTGTATATCATTATGTTTGGAACTATTAGGGATATGTCAAACCAAGTAGTAACAATTTTATAAACAAAAAGATGACTTTCTTTATCAAGAGGGTTTAATTTCATTAGGTCAATAGTATACATAAATTGTGAATTATTTGCTGTGAACTAACTTTGAATCCCTTAAAAAAAAAAACAGATAACTTTGTCTCATGCATACCTTTTTCTTCTTCTCTCCCTAAAGTTGATTAGTTACCACCGAGTCTCTCATCCACTTGCAGTTCAAATATTCCAACACTTTAAGATTCTACCCATCTCATAAACTTGTTAATGTGTAAATTATTTATTAACTTCTAGTATAGATTAGTTATCATTCCTGTGTCCGAAACTAACTAATACTTTTGTTAACCCATAACTTTGTCATTGTTAACAAATAACAAGTATATCTTGTTATAGTAGAATCAGTCAATCGCCAAATATGATATGGAAGTTTTGGAATGTTAAATAAATTAGAACCCTTTTTTTTTACAAGTGAACCAAATAACAGTCAATTGCTAAATGTTGCTTGGCCAAGAACAAAATATTTACTTCCAAACTGAATATTAAATGGATTTCTGTTGAATATTTTTTACTTGAGATGTATACTATTAAAACTTGAAAAAAAATATACACTTTATAGCTTTCTGATTTCTAGTGAACAGAATTTACAAGCTCAAACAATTTGATGCTCATTGGAACAACTTTTACATACTTCTCGTAACCATTTTGGTCAACTTTTGGGGACCTAGAAGTGCTCTTCCATATGCAGCAGGTAGTGATAGCAGCTTCTTAACTTTACCTACATAAGCTCTTTTAGTGAAGTTATTGTAGTCATTGGCTTCAATAGAATCTAAGATTTGCCTATACAACAACAAAGATGCCCATACTGGCCACCTGCTTGCAGAGTTGAGCTCTGAAACTCCCTTCTCTGCCTCATCAAAAAACATCCTTGCTCTCTGTATTTGGCCCTTCATGAAATTGCGCCACTTGTCGGTAACTTTCCCTCTAAAAATGTCATCATCTGATAGGCCAGCTTGTGCCAATTCATCTTGTGGAAGATATACTCTTCCTCTTCTTGCACTATAATGATCAAGAAAACAAGTAATAATTAGATACATAATTTTGTTGGCTGCTTAAGGGTCAGAACGGCTAAGAAATAACAGCTCCTTTTTTTTTTTAATGAAAAGTCTAACAAATCATTTTTATTACACTGATTTTTTTTTTAACATAAATCATAGTTTTACACGGCTACTATAGCAATCTCATTGGGAAAGGAAAAGTACATCACTTCTTTGGTTTAATAGAAAAAATATCATTTTGATTTGAAGATTTCCTTCCCTCCTTATTCTACCTCAAATTATATTGATAATTGAAATTAAATGCTATTCTAAATTAAGTTGAATTGCAGAATTTCACTTCTTTATTGTTGAGATATACTTTCTTGGAATTGAGGTTTTTATGTATGAATGTCAGTCATACTAAAACTACAAGATATTGTTGTATTTAAAGATCCTTACTCTTCTCCAACGTCTCTGAGAATGTTGGTAAGTTGATTAGCAATGCCAAGTGCCAATGCAGCATTATAGACACTCTCTGTCGAAGCCTTTGATTCTGGTGCTATCCCCATTACTGGAACACTCATGAGTCCCACTGTCCCAGCTACATAGTAGCAGTAAAGGTAGAGTTCATCAAAGTTATTGTATCTTGACTTTCTCAGATCCAGCCTCATCCCTTCAATCATGTCCTTAAATGGCTATTCAAACAGACAATTCATTGGAACTTGGATTAGTTTTTAGCACATAAAAATAAGTAGTACCCCCTATTGTTGTTAAATGCTAAGTAATTTATACATAACTGAACACTAGATACTCTAAATTATACAATTCAACACTTATCTTGTAGAACACAAGTTCCTTACTCATTACCAACTACAAGTCACAACAATTCAGCCATCAGCTAACGACCAGATTCCATCATGTTTTTTTAGGGGCTTGTATCTTAAGACAATTGGCATGTTTGGTAATGCCCATTCCAGGAAAAATAATTGTTTCTGGTTTTAAGCTTTCTCGGAAAGTTTTAAAGAGGAAAAAAAAGGAATCATTTTTCTCAAAATAAGCTGAACCAAGCAAGTACATTATCCTCACATGTTTTGCGGCTTTAATCGAGCACCACCATTTTCCTTGTTCTTGAATTTGAACTAGGCTAACTCAACCTGAAAAGATTGTCCAACTCCAACACAACCTCTTCAAACTTAGAATAGCACGTCTTTGGGAAAGTTGCAAGGGCAGGTAGATGTTTAAACAGTTGAGGGTGACTCAATATTAATCTACCCGATTCTTTGATACCATCTTGAAGATGAGCCGAGTTTAGCTCAAAGCTAGCTCATCAGTAAGGATTATCCAAGCCTTTATAAGCTCTATTTTGGCCATATCTAAAATTGATGTGGGATATGAATACTTGTTGACTAGTTTGAATTCTGATGTAAATGAAGATTTATTTTCCCCACAAACTAGGAAAGGTAACTAAAAGGTTCAATTTCAGAGTGAAGTTTTTGGGCTTTTGGTCTACCTGTATATCAACTGGGTACTTTGAAACTGTATCTGAGAGGGCAGCATCATACATATCATAAGGCCGGCCTTCAAAAACATCGTATAGTCTTTGCTCCCACCTGTCCAAGGCCTTTGGTGTGATGTGAGAAGCATTAGGTCCATCCACTAGTTCATCGGTTCTTCTGCACCACACTGCATGCACAAAGTGTAGTCAATTTCAAAATAAATAAAAATGGACCCAAGCCTCATTGGATAAGCTTTTGTAGAATGCCAATTAGGATAAGCACACATACCGTATATGGCCCAGATGGCTTTTCTGCGCTCTTGGGTCATCAATTGTGTGCCTGAGATTTGCAGTTCACAATTAACCAATCAAATTGACAACAACAACATATACTAAGAAACATTAAATAGACCAACAAAGAATAGTGACCAAAATTTGAAATCATTGAATGGACTGTTGATCCACGCTGCCTTGGGAATAAATAAACCATTTCAATTATAGTAAACATTTTGCAACAAAGTGAAGGCATAGTACAATTGGCAAAAGTGAATTATAGAGATCCCTCTCTTAAGTGAATATTCCTCTAGAATCAACCAAGAAGGATGAGAGAAGCTTAAAATTTGAACCATGAAGGGGGTTACTTCTTCACAACAGTTAGTCAATGACTGAATTTTCTTAATATGAAACTGATATTATAATGAACTTTAAAAAAATGCACAAAAACTCATTGGAACAAGGGAAAATGATTAAGAAAAACAAAAAGGACCAAAACAGGACAGAGAGAGAGTACCAAGATAAAATGTCTTGGCATATTCAGCACAGACTTCACCACACCTATCATAAGCAGCACTCAACAGATCCCCATGGGTTAAATCACCTTCAACTGTTGGTTTGTCTAAATTCAGTGCTCTCTTGGTGCCCTTATTCTTCTCCTTGACCAGTGCTGCTTGCTTCAACACCACCTCATATACCCTCTCCTCTGAGGATCTTGAAGGGTCTGCCACTGCTGGTGAAAAGCTTGCAAAACTGATCCCATTGCACAGTCCAAACCTCCTCTGGCTTCTGCCACCTCTTCCAGCAAGACCAACAATGGAGATGGGGTTCTCCTTGGGTCCACAACTCACCCAAAGAAGAACACCAGACATCTCAAACACTAGGCAACTTCCTCTTACTTCTTATGCTGCACCTTTGAATGGCACAAAAAGTGACGAAGTGCACACACCAGAAAAGAAAGGGAGCAAGAAAATTAGAAAAATTTGAGAAGTTGTAAGTAACTTTGATGGGAAAAATGGTTGGTTTTTGTGAGGCTAGTACAAGTTTTAGGACCTGCTTATTATTATGCTGAGTGAGGATATAGAGAGAAATATGATTGGAAGGCTAAATGCAAAGGCAATCTCTTGTGAGGAATATGCTCAGTTGTAACCTTAGCTGACACATGTTAAATGTATGGACGGTGGTGTAGTAATCTTGAACTTGAACAGGTTGTTTGTCTTTAATGCAAGATTGTTTCTTCTCACTCCTCCCCACTGTCTACCCCCTTTTTAACGGTTGTGAATTTGTGATCCAATGTTTTTGGTTTTGTTTTTTTAGTAGCATGTGGGTTAAATGTGGTTGAGAATGACTTGTTTAGCATCAACATGATTCAAGTAGTACTAACATGGTGTGGCATCAACTACACATGATTGGCACATAATTTTGTTTTCTAAAAGTGTTTAATCAAAAGTTTGATCATAAGTATGTGTATATAGAAAAATATTAGTCCCTTGATTAGATCACAATATCTCGAAAGAGTAATGCTTGTCTTCCGATAAATAAATATCCTAGATTTAAAAAGAAAATCAACCATAGTCAATGTGGAATTGTAAACTTTTCTTTTTTTCACTTTTTTTTCTATATGTAATTTTTTTTACAGAACCATAGTCAATGTAATTTTTTTTTTCTATATGTAATTGTCATCTTCACGCATATAATGATGTGTTAGAATTCTAAAAGGCTACTAAATACGTAACAGTACTTGGACAGCCAATTTTTCATTAATATTATTTCTCTGAACTATTATGGCGTGCGGTAAGTATACTTTTAATATAGTTTTTAAATCTATCAAGGATTATCATGTGTTTCGATAAATAATTAGTTAAGTTGTTATTTGACAAAAAGGTTATTACATGAGAATTTATAATCCAAGGGTTTAATTTAATATGTTTAAGTGTAAGTTTGTGCATTGTTACACCTTTTACTCCAACATGAATATAAATTGAAAAAAAAAATATAAAATACGGAATCTAATTAAAATTCAATTTTATTTAATAAAATCATAAATAAATTTACGTGAGTAAAAGGTCCACATTCACTTCATTGTTATTAAATAAAACTTATCAGAAATATGTTTGACTCACAACAAGATCGTTCAAGTTTACAAAAGAACTCAAGTTAAGCAGCAAAATAAAATAAAGTAAAATAACATGTTCGGAACATTATGCAATTAAAACAAAAGCTTATGCCCCCAATGTTACATCCTATTAGAGCATTGTATCCCAACATCCTCCAATACGAGATTCCTTAAAGCAATCCACTTAGTCATCTACTCTCATAAACATAAGGTTCGAGATCATCACAAAATCTAAACCCAAACAACACATGGAATGAGTCATCACATTCCTCCATGAATAGAGATAAACGAAAGCATATAGGTATGATAAAAATATAATAATAATATAATTATAACAACAATATAGGTATAACAAGGCTTAACTTTGGCACAATTCACATCATTTCAACACTCATCACGTAACATCACTTGTCCTAGAATTTCATCACAAATCACATTTCATGCCTTCACGATTAATCACATATTCAAGACAACACATTTCAAATACAATTTTGTATCTCACACTTACACAATTCATTACACACCATCACATAACAAGTCATAATGATCATTACACCGACGTTATGCAACAGATATACTAAGACTCAATCCTATATGCAATATGGTATCATGTCAGTGAAAAACCTCGTCGAGCGCTTAGGAGTACATGACAAAACAAGCTATATACTGGTAAGTTAGGTCACTCTCACTAGGTAAAATCATAGGGAGACCAGTTAGGGTCACTTCATTTTGCAAGAATGCTCCAATCAGATGGGATCAACATAGGCTTAGAGGAACACTAAAATCAAGTGTATTTACCCCCAAGGCCTAGACTCTAGTGTTTCTTCCTCCTGATTCAAGTTCAACTTAGAAAACATTTTAACTCATAGGCTCTATCTATGAACTATACAAAACACACGACTCCTCAATTATTCTCAAAATAATTTAAACTCGTCGCACTTCAAAGTGATTAAACTCGTCGGGTTCTCATAGTGGATTTCATTACAATACTCATCGCGCATTAACTCGTCACCCTCCATGCATACAATATCTCAATACACATGTATCTTACAATTCAACACATACTCAATTTATCACACACACAATTTCAATCGCAATGTTGTAATCCCAAAACAACATGTTATCAATCCTCGTGAATCATATACACATCACACAATATTAATATATACATGACACAAATACAGATTTTACCTATGAACTATGCAATACACACAACTACTCAATTGTTTTCAAAATCATTTTAACTCGTCGTGTCTCAAAGTGATTAGATTCGTCGGGTTCTCACAGTGGATCTCATCATAAAACTCGTTGCGCATTAACTCATCTCCCTTAAAGAGTCTTATAGTTGTGTGATTGTACAATTCATAGCTCACAACTCAATGCATCAATATCTTAATACACATGTATCTTATAATTCAACACATACTCAATTTATCACTTACACATACTCTCAATCACAATTCCATAATCTCAATATAACAATTTTATCATGCCTCATGAATCATATACACATCACACATTAGTAATATTTGCATGACACAATATATATATATATATATATATATATATATATATATATATATATATATATATATATATATATATATATATATATTAAATCGAATTATATTATTTTCAATTAAAAAGAGTTTCTACAACAATTAAATTAAAATTGTATCAAAAGAAATTACTAATAAGCATTAACTTTACAAATTTCTTTAATTTATTATTTTATTACTTTTATTATTGCAATGTATATATAACATGTTGATCATTATCGTGGGAAGATACAAGACAAAGGCAATAATTTGTATAAAATAAGCAACTAAAGAGAATATTATTTAGAGTATAATTCACGTTCTTTAATAAAGTGCAATTGATGTGTGTGGTGTCAAATATCAAAAGTGCAGTGGTACAAGACATAAAAATTTGCATACGATTTCGGTTTATTTGAAAGTTTATTTTAATATAACATTACGATACCTTTTTCAATATACCACAATATGCAAAACAAACACAGAGAGATTTTTTTTTCTTTTGATTATTTATTCTTTATCACAGTATGCTAGATTCAAATATAAAATCATAATGCAAATTAACTAGTAAAGACATCATACTAATCATTCAGTTTCATCAATTCACGCTAATTAGAAAAAAAATCCAATTTCTAGGGTTTACACTTAACACAAGAACACATAAATTTCACAATAATTTTGCATTAGTACATCAATTAGCCCGTCAAACATATATAATTCGCAATTATAATTGTAAAGATAGAATCAAAATTGCAGAAGTACCCCAAAACCCTTCCCTATTGATCGTCTAAGGATCCCTACACGTGTTCTCACTACTCCTCAATTGTGAATAACTCATCAATTACCTCTAAGCGGGCTCACGTGTGTAGTCTGATAGTGATAATGACATCTTTAGCAGTTTTCTATGATTCTTCAAGCTTCTCCCCCGGTCGCTCTGCTAGAGTTTTTAAGTGTTAGAGAAAAGGAGAAGGGATTGGAGCTTCAAATTCACCGTCTCTATTCGAGGGACATCTCTCTCTCTCTCTCTCTCTCTCTCTACAGATATTATTTTACAAATCCCAACAATGAGAATGTGAGAACATGAGTTCCAAAGGTAGTACCAAATTTTCAGGACGATCCAACGGTTAATGAGTTCAATATCATAGTTTTATTAAAACAAGTTTGGGTGTATGCGAGAAAAAAGACAGAGTTTTGGGATAGGAAGAAGAGAGAACAAATTTGGGAGAAAGATAGAACATAGAAACGTATCGTAAATATAAAAATTGACCTAATATGTCTCTATTTATAGCTAAGGTATTCTGAGTCTATTATTTCATAAAAAGAAAGCTTTATTTTTCTCCTTATTAAATAAATAAATAAAACATTCTTTTTATTTTCTAAAAACACATATTTATTTTATTTACCTTAAAACTATTATTTTAATTAATAAAACTATTTCTCCTTATTTATTTAATTACAAAACCCCCATTATTTTTCCAAAACTCTATTTATTTTTAATAAAATATTTTTTAATTTATTTTACGAAAAACAAGGTGTTACAACTCCATCACCCTTAAAAGAGGTTTCGTCCCCGAAACTTCCTTGAAAGATCGAGAATAAAAATATTACACATCTGGTTCCCAATACCAGGCGGTGTGCTCAAAGCGCTTTTCAGCAACTTCGACCACAAGACTCTTTTTCACTTAGTGACTAAGCCCAACGAATCTCGCTTCATCAATAATAGTATTTCATAAGTCAAGTTTTCTCACGAGAGTGATATCTCAATGATAATAGAATGTGAATGACATACTATTTAAAGTTGGGTAATATCATAGGAAACACTGATGAGAATCTAAAACGAACATACAGACACAAGGAAACACGATTAACCACATGGTCGACTCTTTTTCGAACATAGGATGATTCAAGAAAAGAGGTATAAGTTTCGAGACTTCAACGCTCTTCCAATCCTAGTCCACACGCGACTCTAGAGAATACATGATTTACCTACCTTCGAATCTAGGTCTCTTTCCTCAACACGATCTTCTTCACTTTTGTATACTTGACTCATAACTCTTACTTAGGTTCAAGGGATTCTAACGGTTTCAATCTAAGGTTTCCTACCTGATACTAACTAGGTGTTAATTGGATAAGCAAAGCAGACAACTCCTCACTTCCCTAAACTTGTTCAAGCTTAAGGTAATCTTGACACACCTATACTCACGCCACTATATAACTTCGCACTTAAGGTTGAGGGTTTGACTGTTGTTTTCGATGTCTAACTCTCTAACTAGGACACTGGTCAAATCAAGGGTTTCCTACTCAAGTTCCAACTATTAAGCTAGCTCTAGCGGTTGTAACTAAACTCACAATGATAACTGCTAAATATGAGTTATTTTTTATAATAAAAATATATTGAAAATATCTTTAAAAATATTTATTTAGCAATTATTTTTTACTTAAATATTAAGAATTGATATTTTTCTTATTTATGGCTTACAAATATGAAAAGGAGGGATTAAAAGTAAAAAAATTCAGAAAATATCATAAATATAAATAAGGAAGATTTTTTTGCATCAGGTCCAAGTCCACTCCAGCAACTATAGAAAGGGAGTCAAGTCCAAGTCTACTCCAACAACTATAAAAAAGGGAGTCAAGCCAAGGAGAAAAGACACACCGAGTCTCAGAGCACTACTCTAATACACACTTAAAGCCTGAAAACTTTCCCTTAGGGAATTCTTTCTTCTCTTTCATCATTTTTTATTCCCTTTTTCCATCCGTTCTCCTCCATTAGTTATTGTACCCCTTTTCTAGTGTAAGACCCCTTATGGCTATGATAGGCTAAACCCTTAGTTAGGGCCTGGCAGGCCTAAAAAGCCAAAAGATGTATTGTACACTTAATATTTATCAATGTAAATAGGTGTTTTCTTTCTTATTATACTTTCTTACTTTTAATTTCATGCATCATTCATCATTACATCATCTTTGGGGGTTAGGTGCTCGACAGAGGGCAATCTTTAATAGAAAAACAATGAAGGTTTTGCAAGCATCTGTTTTAGGAATTAGTCGCACGACAGAGGATAATTTCTAATAGAACTAAAAGGAAGGGGTATCTTAATAAAATCATTGCTAGACATAGAGTGATTGCATTATACCCATGCATCAAAGCAAACATCTAGAATTAGAATTTCATGCATTTTATCTATTGACTCTTTGCAAAGACATTTGGGAGATAGATAGGTAAAATGAGCTTGTCATTGTGAGACATCAGGGGCAAGTATTCTAATAGATGTGGGTAGAATAAATTCACATGATTGATAGAGAAAAATCACAAATAACACATCTTAGGCAAATAAGGCATGCTAGGTTCTAACATTCTCATCCCATTGAATTCCCTTTTATATCTTTTGTCTCTTTTTATCTATTATTTCAGTTATTGTTTCTTTTAAACTCATCTTTTCTTTTACCTTATCTCATCTTTTCTCTTATAAATTGGAAATTGTCCAACACAAGTACAAAATAAAGTTTCTATGGAAATTGACACTCAGACTTCTAAGTCTTTATTACTTGGATATTTGGTATACTTGCCAATGAGTTAACACACAACAAGATTCTTAAGAATTCTACCCATATCTTCTACCTCGAATTCAACTACTAAGATTCTCACAACGCAACAGACTAACGGTAATGCCTTCAAAATGTGAAGGCGAACACCATGGCTACCAACTCTAGATCATACGTAGGATAAATCCTTTCATGAGTCTTGAGCTGTTGAGAAAACATAGGCCGCTACTTGGCCTCCTACAAGCACTCCTCTAAACTTAAAATTTACTTTGAATATTTTACTACTCCAACAAGGACTTCCTCGGCTAAGGTATCACTCAACTGGTTACGGTGACTAACTTCTCTATGAAACTCAGAGTTTACTCCCTGTAAAGACCTCACAAAAGTTTCAACTCTCTTGAGTCATCTCTAACACAAGTTAAGGTTAACTTAGGGAATCCTAGAACAACTTCCTGGTTCAGTTACTACTTAGGGGCGTCTAATCTTAATCTTAGGTCTCCTCTCATCCTAAAGCAACTTCTACCCAAGAAGGATCTATAATTATCTCTCACCTAGATGTAGCATACTCTAAGAGTCATTCTCATCTAACTAAACTGCATACTAAAATGCCTAGCATAAAAGGTGATTTCCAAGAGGAAGAAGAGAGAACAAATTAAGGAAGAAGAGAGTGTAGAAATGTATTGTAAATGTAAAAACTAACATAATATGTTTCTATTTATAGTTAAGATATTCTGAATCTATTATTTACTTTATTTTTCTTTATTTTATTTTTTCATAAAAAGAGAGTTCTATTTAACTCCTTATTAAATAAATAAATAAAACATCTTTTTTTTATTTTCTAAAAACACATGTTTATTTTATTTACCTTAAATCATTATTTTAATTAATAAAATTATTTCTCCTTATTTATTTAATTACAAAAATTTCATTATTTTTTTAAAATTCTATTTATTTTAAATAAAACTCTTTTTAATTTATTTTTTAAAAAGGGATGTTACATGCATGCCTCTCTTTGTTACTTTTGCGTTAAAGTGCATGAGAATTCACACTATCAAGATTTCAACGGCAACACAAACGTAGCTTAAGTTGACAAACTTTAGCGTAGAACTTATGAAACTAAGTTAAAATATTTTATAAAAAAAGTCATAAATTACTCTCATAAAAATATTTAAAAAGGGATAAATTATGTTTTTAGTTATTGGATTTTTTTATTTTGATTCCTACACTTTTTGGTTAACCTTGACTAATTCTCTAACTTTTGTTTCATCTAATATTTTAGTTCTTATATCTGTGTTAAATAATGACGTTACACATAAATTTATGGTTATTTTATTATGATTTGATTTCAATCGATTAAAAACTGTGGAAGTTTTAATTGACGGTAATTGAGAATGCAACGAGTTTGAATCGAAGTCCTGGATTTGCATGGAGCTTCAATTCAATTAGGGTTAGAGTTGGGGTAATTAATGATTTTATGTCAATTTTTTATTATTTTTTTTAAATTTGTGTTTGCATTTGATCTGGACTTGTCTGTACTATTTTATTTCCTAAATTTGTGTTTGATTTTGATATATGGACTTGAGTCTACTGATTTTGATTTTACATTCGCGTCTAATTTGGATTTGGGTGTTTTATTTGTTGTTTATGGATTTGATGTTGGAAAATTAAGTTTATTTTTTCATAACGAAATAATTTTTGGTGGTTTTGAGTTGTTAGAAATCAAATTATAATAAAATAATAATAAACTTATGTGTCATGTTATCGTTTAAAGATTAAAAATAAACAGAAAAATATAAATATTAAGTCGAAAAAAAGTTAAAAGACGAGTTAAGTTCAACTTAAAGTGTAGAGACCATAATAAAAAATGTAAAAAATTCGATAACTAAAAACATAATTTATCATTTAAAAAGAGTTTATGTATTAAAAATTTATAAATAGTTTTAGTTTTCATTTTAAATACTTGTATGATAAGACAAATTAAACACTTAAAATTTAGAAAAGCTCTTCCAAATATCCCTAAATCATTATTGACGTTAGCTTGAACTTGAAGTACTGACCCATAAATGTTGTGAAGAGTATAGAAAACAATCAAAGCATGCCTTCTTAACCACTAGCCTAATCTTATTTCCTTGTTATTTTGGTAATCTTTTAGGAAACAACAGTGGATTTTGTAATAATATAAGAGAAGCTTCAGTCCAATGTGCATGAATTTTTTATTACTTGGAAGGAAAAGACATAGATGCAATCAATACTAAGCAGATTTTTTATTATCTTAGATCTATAAAGATTATTTTGAAAAAAGAGAGACAGCAATGAGCAAGTGCATATGATTAGGATTAATAATTAATTTGTCCTCTCTGCAATTGCAATAACTGAAACTAACCATATGAAACCACAGTCATGTCCCACCCACCTATACCACACTTTGGTGTACTGTGATGACTCGGATTTTGGCTAATGAGAGAAAATAAATTCTTAATTACTCCAAATTAGGTTGGTAGTGTGATTACGAAGGAAAGACTTAAGAGTGAAAGGAGAAGAAAGAAGGAGTAGTTGGTTGAATTTTTTTACTAATATTTCTAACAAAATTAATAAATTAATATTTATTGATAAAAGAATTTCTCTTACTCCAAATAAAATATAATATGATAAAAATTAATAGAGGCAAAATTCAAGATAATGAAACTTAAATAAAAACCTAAAACTATATCTCCAATAAAAGATCTCATTTTAAAATCTTAGTTATATTTTTGGTAGATCTCGCGGTGTTATATCACTCTCAAAATCTCTTTTATTTTTTATTTTAATAATATATCTTATTTTGAGATTTTAAATATTTTTTTAAGTCCTATAAGAAATGAATGCAAATTAATTTTATGAAGAGAGAATAAAAAATTATTCTTACGAAATGGATGTAAATCTTGACCTTCTTCTCCAAAAATTAAATCTCCACATGAAAGATCCAATATTATATTCTAATATAGGATCTTAGGAAAATTAGATATTGAGATTAAAATTTCCTTACAATATCCCTTAGAAAGTAGGGACATGTGCCTCGTACTAATACACGTTGGTTCATCCATTTTCATACTCCAACTTTGTTTAAATGGGGGCTCGTGTAAGCTTAAAATATATCAATTATATATTTTCTTAAACACCATGCATGAAACGAAATGAGGTGAAAATAATTATTTGACTAGGCATATATTAACATTATTAGAAATTTTGAGTATGTTTATGTAACGGGTTGAGTTAGGCCGAGTTTATAAGATATTTAAATTCAAATATATCAGTATTAATCAATTTAAATCGGTTTAGATTTTTCAAAATGAATAAATAACAACCTGAAATGAACCAAGCTGACAATATTCAGGTTGGATGATTAATTAGGCTTATTAATAAAATAATAAGAGAAAAATGTGATAAAAGAAATCATAGAATGAAAGAAAGTTGTTGAATAGTCTTGCAGAATCATATAACATAAAAAATTAAAAGTTATTTAAAATGGTAGATTCAAGTTAATTTGAGTCAGATAGAGTTCCATGTGCTCAAACCCAATACTTGAATCAGTGTCATTGTGATTGTAACATTAAAATACAAGCCAAACTGCCAGTCCAAACTAACCCAAAATTTTCCTTCATTTTGGTATGAATTTATCCATGTTAATCACCCATACCGGCCATACGGTAATGATTCGCTTAATAAGTAAAGGTATACATGTAAATTGCCCACAAAATTAGATCGGAATGGCTATGCTAGACAAGTATCTCATTTCTTAATTTTGGGTATCTAATAGGAAAACTTTTTACGTGAGAACGACATAAATAAATATTGACCAATAGTTTTTATCATAAATGATTAAGACTAAAATGCACAAGTTATGTGACTTTCAGGGCCATGTAACACGTTAGACGATTAAGACAAGTGACTTAGGCCCCTGATTTTATTTTATTTTTGTGAATAGGCCTCTAGTTATTTAAATGTTTATTTTATAATATTTTTATTTAACATAAAAACTTGTATTTCAAATTTTTTACTACTTTAATTGAGACATCATGTTTATTAGAATATTAGGAATACCACTCATTAATTTTGTGCAGTTTGTATCTATTGATTATTTGACTACAATAAATATTGATAATTTCATTATTCAATTGTTCTCTGGATGAAAGTTATGGAATAATACCAGTAATTAAAACTAATAGTTGAATATAATGATTTTTAAGATAATTTAATTAAGACTAATAATATTTTTTTTAAAATACAATATGGAATTATTTTACCTTTTATTTTGCATCTATAAATTAAAATTTTAGGTGAAGATGAATTGAAAAATATTGTATTAATCTTGAATTATTTAAGATTAAGTGAACTTATTTAATATTATACATGTAACCGTTGTAATTGTTGAAAGAAAATCTTTAAGATTAAATTTTTTTAAATTCTATATAAAATTAACAATATTATGAGATAGATTAAATAAATTAGAAATCTTATCGAGTGAAATGCTAGAATTAATTAATTATAAAATATTAATTGTTGAATTATGTTTCAGCTCAAAATGTTAGAAAAATAATATAAAAATTTAGAACTGATATTATTATAAGTCTATTTAAATTTTTTTTCTTTAGTCCTAAAATTCTCTGGACACGCCCCTAGTGACTTTTTTAAGTAATCATGTGAGATTTAATCCCTACCATGTGGGAGAAAATGGGTAATGAACATGGATGGACCACCTATTTGTGGTCGATCTTGGGGGCCTTGGTCTCCCTAACTTTTTTTATAAAAAAAATTATAATATGTATAATATATAATATTTTTATAAAGTTTTTATTTTTATTTTTATTTTAGAGTCTAATTGTGACTATAATAATACTTAAGTGACATTTTTAAAAAAAAAATATTTTATTTCTCTTTTATTGTATTTTTTTATTATAATAATATATTATTTCCTATTTTTGGATAAATCTTTTTTATAATCTTTATTGTAAACATAATTACATTGTTCCATTTTCCAGACAGAATATTTGAGTATCATTTTTTCCCATAATAATTTTTATTTTTATAACTCGTTATTACTATTTTAAAGATTATAAATTATTAACATTTGCAATTAAAATTTTCTTTATATTAATTTTATTATAATTGTTATCTAATTTCTTTATGAACACTGCATATGATATTGAAAACTTAAGTTTTGAGATACACCAACTAATATTCCCTCTTCTAAAATTTATTTTTTAATCTCTTTATTTTTCTATCTCATGTTTGTTCCTTTGAGCATTGCTTATGAGGTTTGAGTGTATTTCTGGCCTCGACATGGATTCAAATAAGTCGTCTTGTAGACTTTGGGAAAACATAATTAACATGACATAATACTCACTGCTGTTGCATATGATAATATGGTGAGCAAAATAATCTATTTTGATTAAGTATATTTTTAGAATATAATTAATATCACTTTTTCAAAAACAAAATATGATTAATGCATACATACCATTTTTTATATAAAATCATGAAACAAATGATTGATATTTGTAATTTGTATTCTTAAAAAGTTTGTTTTTTGTGCAGATATATTTTCTATTAAGCTTTTGAAATATTACTAATGTAAGTAACATTTTAAAATTTAGTTTTTTATGTTTGGCTCCCTCTACTATTAAGGTCTGGTTCTACCCCTGATATTATGTGCTAAAAAAAGGGTAAATTGAACAGTGCAAAACTTTTTTAGAAAAAATAATATTTCAATTCTTTTTTGAAACTTTTCATAAGTATTTTATCTTTTGTTTCTATTGATCTTAGATCATCGATTGTGGATCATCTGAATGTCCGTATTGTAGATCAATTAATCAAGTAAGCATTTGTGTCATTCAAACTCTTGGGTCAAGGATGGTCCAATTGAGAATGTGTGAATCTTTCATCCCTGAGCCCAATATAATGGTTTATGGAGGACTTACCAAATAAATAGGTGTGATCTGGTCATGTTAGGTCACACCATAGTTTTAAAATCCTGTTTGAACCAATTTGTGGGACAAAGAACTAGTGGTTCGGCCGGTCCAAGCCATGTGTTGAATCAGTTATGCAAGTAAAAGAAAGAACAAATGTTACAAGTAACATCCTAAAATTTTAATATAATAATTGTTATTAGCTTTAATATAAAAATGATTAGTATAAAAATTTATTTAAATTAAAATGATTATGAATATATATATATATATATATATATATATATATATTTTGAATGCTTGTATTAATTATGATATATTAAATATCATTGAAATAATTGAATAAAAATTATGCATCTTTTAATTACTTTATTTAAAATTGATCAGGTTAAATAATTATTTTATCAATAAAAAAATTAGGTGATTGATATAAGATTGTTGAAATTATTTTATAATTATAAAAAGAAAGCTGACAACTTCATATCCTAATTAAATATATTAAAAGATTATTATTATAAATATAATTATTATAGTAATAATATAACATTGTATATCTAGTTTGGATAAAATATTTATTATATTTGAATTTGGGATCATTGAAAACGATTTAAATCTTATCATATTTTATCTTAATATATCTTGAAAGAAAATAAAATATTAGATAATGTTAATAATTAGATAAATCAAGATAATAGAGTATAAAAGATAAAGAAAGATTTGATTATCGAAATCTATTGAGAATATATCTCATGTAACCCAATCTTAAATCATATGTTTTTGTATTATATAAGAATAGACAATTCTCTTTTCCTAAAACTTTATAAGCGGTCACTCTCAGAAATAAAAAATTAGTAAATCATATAAGTTTGAGAAAAAAGAAGAAACAAAGAGAATCTTATTGACCCACTAAATGAAGACGAGGAATAATAAGCAAAGGATGCATGAATTATTCTGTGTTTCAAGAGGTGAGTAAAAAACTTTCTTCTAAAATTTCACGGTATAATTATTTTAAATTACTAAAGGGACCCCAATTGGAAACTTAAGTGTATTATAACTTTTTCCTTAAAATCGTGTGTTGTTCATATAAGAATATAAATTTGGTTGCATTTGGTCTAATGTTATAATATAATTATAAGTGAAAGTGCATAATACTAGTGAGGAAAAATTCGAGTACGAGTAATTATACATGTGAAGTTAATTCAAATTGAAATTACCTTACAATATTTTTTTTCCCGTGTCTTACATTTGAATGATTAAGTTATTAACATTCCTTTAATCGTGCACCTTTAGGAAGCTGATATTTGAACGGTAATCTACATAATTGAGAGGAGAAATTCATATATTAATTGCATGTACAAATATGTGAATTAGTTGAGAGCGTGTTTTTGTAGCTTTGCATGTGAATGATTACATTGATATATGTATATTTGTGTGTTTGTTTAAGTATAATCGTGAATGTTGTATTGTTCATATCATAAATTGATATTTTTAAATTATATGGCATATACCTCTTACTAGGATGATGATGAAATTATTATAGATACTTTCATTTAGGATGAAGAAGAGATTATGAATACCTCTATCTATGATGAGAAAGACAATGAGATGTCATTGCATGGAATATGAACTCATAGACCCTTTGAAGAATATGAGATCCACATTGGTTTTGGAAACCAAAGAGTTGTGCCTAGTGATTCGAATCACTAAGTTATGTTTGTGATAATTGTTTATTCAAGAATTGAATGCAGTGAAGTATTGATATTTATTTAGTGGAATGTTATTCTTTTGTTGTGTGAGTAAATTTATAATTGTTTTATAAGTACACACACATAGGTATTTAATTTAATTATGCGGATACTATGGTTGTATTTTCCGGTTATCGCGTTGGGTGAGAATAACACTATTTACGAACTCTTTTAAAATTTATTTTCTTCATCGAGATTACTATCTCATTGAAAGTGTTGTTTTTAAAGTTCGGGGAAGAAGCTTTTGAGACGGGGGACAATTGAAAACTTAGTTTATTATTAGTTCAACCTTGTAGATGCCTATATTTGTGAATAAAATTGTTTATTTATGTAAATACTCATTTATTTATAATATTTGAAGTATTTTGAACCATTGAAATTTCTAAATTCTTATTTTACGGGCATTTTAAAGTATATTTTTATTATGAGTTGCTATTGTAACGAAGGACATTACCTAATCAAGTCGGTTGATCGAACCAACTAATTTTTTGAAGCAAAAATGACTCCTTATGGAGGGTGCATGACACACAATTTCAAAACAAATTATCCATTTTGAGTTTCTGTGTCTCTATCATTTCACTACCAGGACGAATAATTTCGAGATCTCAATATTATGTTTTGAAGATGACTCAAATTGTCACACTCTTTAGCATGAGATTTTGAGTCTTGCGTCTACCATTTCACCATCAAAGCATCTTGAAAGTGAATTGTATTATACATATATCTATCCAATGTGATATATGGAATATATGACAAAGATATAATATTAAAATATTTTTATTAATTGATCATATCATTTAAGTTTCAAATTAGACATCCAATTGATTCGATTTGAATTATATATCCATGAAATATCTTATCTATTTATATCTATTTAGAGCCCCTTTTAGACTATTGCATTGTAGTATACAATATTTTTTTTTGTCACAACAATTTGTTTTTAAAACAATATATAATACAACAGTTGAAACATTAAGCGATGATATAGGACATAAAATTTATCAACAAAATATTTGTTTTCTTAAAATGATTTTATTGACTAAATAAAGGTTTTCAAAGCACTCTTCAGGTGCATTTGAATTCCAGGGCATGTTTTCCTCTACGTTTTCGTGCTTCTTCCAAGCATTTGAGGCATGGAATTTAGACTAGTTGGCCAGGTTTTTTAACTGGCGTGTCATGCAGGTGACCATGACTTGAATGTGTGTATGTGTCACAAGTTTTATTAATTCTTCCTCTTGTCCAATAACATGCTTTCGTGCACTTTTCGAATCCTAAAATATTTTCTCTTTTCTTCCCCAAATTTGTGGTGAATATGTTTGTAGACTAGTTGGGATCAAGGAATGGCCACACTAGCCATTTTGAGCCAACGGTTTCTGTAGCAATCAAACAAATGTGAGTTGGCATTTTTATATAATATTTTGGGAGGTTAAATCAACTGTTTGTGTGTGTTTTTATTTGTACTATTTACATAAGACCACCAATACGTGGTAGGATTTCTTTTCTATATTCTGTATCCTCAGTTTTACATAAGAATCCACGCTTCAATAAAAATATTTTGCTCTTTGCTTAAACGTGATTGTGGAATAGGGTGGATATTATCATTTATCACCCATGTAAAATTGTAATACATGCATATCTTGTATAATTTCTACGTATAAAATTACAGTTGATAATCCCCGTCCTATCTTATTGTCATGACTGATAATCATTACATATATTAGGATTTATTTTCTTATTTTAAGAAAATTTTTTATTTAAGAATTAAAACAAATGGTCTTCATCTATAATTATATGATATAAAATTAAAAATTACAAATCAATAACTTTCAATAATTAACGGATGATGCACTGGATCTCCTACCCTATGCAAAAAAATAACTTTAGAGTTATCAGATAAATTTAGATTCCATAAAAGAAGATATAAATTTAGAAATTACAACAAAGCATCAAATCGATAACATTCAATAAATTAATGGATGCATCTAGACCTTATTAGTTATTACCTAATTATGAAAAAACAACTTTAGAGTTATCAGATACAATACTATTTAAGGTTTTAATTTTTAAGTGTTAATCTTTATTACTTTATTAAAATTAGGGATGATAATGGGTGGAAGTGAGCACAAATAATAGTAGTTTCTTCGCAACCACTCATACTTAGTGGATATTCGTTAAGCGGCTATCTATAAATTATATATATTCATCTGTTATTATTTATGGATATTTGTTAAAATATAAAATTAAAAAACTAAAACTAAAAATAAATATTTTAAAACATATATTTATACTAAAAAAAAACAATTTTATGACATATATTTATACTAAAAATGAATAACTTTAAAATATATATTATACTAAAAATAAATTGGCACAATTTAGTTTATACATAATTAAAATTATTTAAATAGTTTTATAGTTTGGGTACTTGCAGTATGAGTATCTTACTAATCGCTTCCGCACTATTAATGAAAGAGTATTCATTTAATTATCAATTTTCAACTAGGCCATAACGGATTTTATCCATGCGTACCTAATTAAAACATTGATTAAATGGTGTTTTGATTTGTTTAAAAATATTCAACGTGTGATATCAAGAGATATTAAACATTACTTCCTCTGTTCCGTCTCATTTTAATTTTCGTATAAAAAGATTTTTAAAATAATTATTATTTTAATTTTTCAGTATAACATTAATTATTTTTTTATCTTTATCTTTATATATATATATATATATATATATATATATATATAAAAGGAGACGGGTGAGAGGATAGTCTTGGAAGAAAAAAAAATAGTAATAAAAGGAAATGGGTGGGGTGGAAGAATTGTTTTTTTCGAAATAAATCTATGATGGGTTTAAAAATCACATATAAATGCATATATTTATTTATATTTCCTTAGTCCTTTTCATCATGTTATATAAATTATTTACTTTGTTAATTATATTAATATTAATTTAAATAATAATAATATATTAGTTTTGAAACAGAAAAAAAAAAACATTGTTATAAACACAAATGTATTCTATTAGGTCCCTCTCTTTTTTATACAAGACATAAATATGAATGTTGAAAAACAAATCTAAAAAATCATTTAATATAAATTAAATGATTTTTGTAAAATAATTTTGTATTTTATATAATTCAAACTTCCGTACATAATTTAATTTTTTGATAATGGAATGTGAATTAAATTCAAATAAATATCCTAGCAATTTTAATTTTTTTTAATTTAATTCACATAACTAGTGAGATGTTCATGAATTCATAAATCGATTTTGATTAGTAACTTCCAAATGAACTTAATTATTTATAGTATTGGTTTATTACTATTATTAATTCATACAATGATTATCCATAATAATAATAGAAAATATAAGCATTTTTTCATCTTCATAACAACCAAATAATGTAATTATATTAAAAATATTAATTTTAATTTAAAATATATTTTTTCTTAAATAGAAACTCAATTAATTATTTTAAATTTCTTAGACAAGTTTTAATTGATCACTCTAATCCTATATAAAAGAAAAAAGTAAATATGTATTTTATATACTTCAAACTTTCGTTCATAATTTAATTTAATTTTAATTAAATTCAAATTAATTTCTTAACATTTTTAAAAATGTTTTTAATTTAACTCATATAATTACTGAGATGTTCATGAATTCATAAATTAAATTCGCGCGATTAGTAACATCCAAATGAATTTAATTTATTTATAGTATTGGTTTATCGTATTATTAATTCAAACAATGATTATCCATAAATAATAATAATAATAATAATAATAATAATAATAATAATAATAATAATAATAATAAAGTTTAAGGGAAGAAAGATTGCAAACTCAGATTTATACTGGTTCGGTCACACCCTTGTGTCTATGTCCAGTCCCCAAGCAACCCGCTTGAGAGTTCCACTATCTTGCAAAAGTCTTTTACCAGTTCTGAACCACACAAGGATAACCCTTCCTTTGTGTTCAGATTTATTTCCAACAAGAGACCCTCGGTCTCTTAATCCCTTTTCAGAAATAAGATGAAGAGAAGAAGAAATCTCTCTTGAAAGAGATAGATTGAACAATTTGAGCACTCAAATAATTCCGTATTGAATTACAAGTATATTGGCCAAGGAATTTTTAAGAGGATAAGATGATTTTGCTTTTTGAGAGGATAAGACCTTTTTGTTCTGAAAAACTCTGAGCAAATTCGTGTTCCAAGTCACATATAAATAGACCTTTGATGGCCATGTAAAAATCATTTAAACAAATGTGACCCTTGGAAATAATTTTCTAAAAATCTCCTCTGGTAATCGATTACAAGACTTGGTGTAATCGATTACAGGCTTTAAAATTTGAATTAAAACGTTCAATAACTGCTGGTAATCGATTATCGTCCATGTGTAATCGATTACACAGTGCAAAATTTAAATTCAAATTTTCTAATGGCTGTTATAAATCATGTTGGCCACTGGTAATCGATTACATCCTCTGGTAATCGATTACCAAAGAGTAAATCTCTTGAAAAATACATTTTAGCTTAAATTTCTTGGCCAAACCTTTTGTTGTTTCAATTTGGAATTCCCTTCCTAAATCACTAGAGATCTTCTTGATGTTGTATCTTGTATTCTTGGATTTTTGTCTTGAATTAAACTTGAGAAACGCATTTTCATGATCATATGGCATCATCAAAACATCAAAGTCAAAGTCTTTGCTTCTACAATAGTATACTATTTTACTCATTGGTTGGGCATTCAGCTGTTGAGTAATATAGGATGTTACCCCAAATTATAATTCTTCCTTTAATCATGCTTAGGTCATTCAACTGTTCAAAGCAATATAGGATGTTACTCCATTTCACAATGCAGGCATATGAAAGGTGAATTCATCCTCCAATTGCTATCATAAGGTAATGTATCTTTATTGGAGATAAAGGAAAGAGAACCTAACAAGGAATAAGGGTGCAGGGGTTCCTTAAAATTATTGTACTTATTAGGTAGCAGAAAGTGTTTCTGGCCAAAAGAAAATAGATATTCCTTTCGGGATGCTTCAATTTTCTCACTTTGAGCTACTGTATGCAGTCCATGGGCATGTCTTAGTTCAATTCTCAACTTTTCCAACTCAAGGTTATATTTTGCCTGATCAAATAAATAACCACAAAGAAACTTTACTTGCAAATGGGAGTTGTATCTAACCGGAATTTGCTGAAGCAATAGTTGTCTGACAAACTACACATAGTTTTCTATGAATGATTGCATATTAATCAAAAGTAGGGCTTGTGCACAACATACTTGGACAAACATAGTTGTAATTTTGCATTTGCATAAAACAGGAGTGACACAATGATTCTAGTCAAGATGAAAATTTTATTGTGTTGTCGGAGACTTGTCAAATTTATGATACAATGAAAACCAAAAAAGATATGAATTCTCTACCCCCAATGTTAACTCATATCATAGGTATATATATGACTGTTTTTTCTAAGAGGGTACCACCACCTGATGAAATAAGTATCATTTCATCAAACCATAAGAAAGGAATTTCAATTACCTGCCTATTAGGTGATGGAAGTGTAGTTGCTAGTTGCACATCCTTGCTAGAATTTTGATCATATATCCAAGATTCAGTATCTTAAATAAAGCTTTTGCAACTAGAGACTTGACTTAAGGCATGATCAATGTCTGAGTTTCTGGCAGATCTTGAAGCAGTATTTTCTCTCCCAAGATCTAGAGATTGGCCTCTAGAATGGTTAGTGTCAGCAAACTTGAATGGTTCTTGTTGAATTTGGAGGGAGTTAAGAGGGAATAGCTTGATTGATATTGGTTGTGGGTGTAGGGCTTTTTCAGAGCATCTATATATATAGATTCTTAATAGACTACATACAGTTTATGCTTATTTTGCTTTGACTTAACCCAATTACCTGGTTGCTTGACAATCTTATTTGGTGTATCAGGTTCTCCAACAGAGATAACCACTGTACCTTTATATTAGGTTGCCAATAATATTCAATATGTCAGTTTAGCTAGTTACTTCACAGTCTGATTTGGTGTATTAGCTAATTCACACCTTTACAATGTTTTCTATTGTTTCTTTTGATTAATCTCTCCTCATTGTCTCTTTCTATATATAACCTTTCTTCTGATTTTTTTTACTTGATTCTCTTCCAAGTCATTGATTCAATTCCACTGTTTCTTTCTTATTATCTTATCTCTTATGCTTATTTGTTTGGAAAGGCCCTGAGAGAATGAGATATCTCCTTTGGAAGATAGGAAAGTCAAACAAATGAGAGGATGGAAAATTAGGGATTAGGCCTAATCCTTTCTGTCCCATTGGGGTTTAACAAAGACAAACACTTATATGGGTGAGTTGCTTATACTTTGTAAAAAAGATATAGCCATTGCAATGTAATGGCACGCCAGAAAAAAAAAAAAAAGAACAAATAATAACCAAACAATTTAACATGTTTCTAAGTATTTGCCTTTTAACATCTATAATCAAAATCCAACTTAGCCATTTAGTTTTGCTTTAGTTTCACTGTATCCAAATAAGAAAACAAAGTACTCTAGTAGTTACCTTTGTATGAATGAAGTTTTCAACATTGGTTCAGACTATCAGATTCAGAGCTATAGAGGTAGCATTTATATATATATATATATATATATATATATATATATATATATATATATATATATATATATTTATAGCTTCATTGCTTCACCAATATCCCATTCCCATACCAATGTATTGTCTTTAAAGAAGCTAGTGTTTAGAAACTAACTTAAACGAGTTTTAGCTTAGTTGCCTTTAAATGTAATGTCATCCACTACACTAACAGTCTATGCCAGCTAGCTGAAAATAATTGAAAGCAGTGCTAGCCTATACATGTGGCTACTATAGGGTCAAACGTTTTAAAGAATATTGTTCCCATCTTTCCCCATTTCAGATTCTGAAACTAAAATCCTAAATAATTACTATTTGGAACCCCAATTGCATACACAATCTCTTCTTATAGGTAATCTCCCAATTGCAATTGCTTTGCTTCATAAGTTAACCAAAATCAACCTTGGCCTGCACTCAAAGAACAAAACCTTCAAAATAGTATCCAAAACACCCTTTTTACTCCCAATATCTCAAACCCAATTTCAATTTCAAAATAGTATAAAAAAACCTTAGCCTACACATAACCCATTTATGTGTGTTGGTTGGAAGCTAAATCCAGACCCCAGAACTTACTACCACCAAACATCAACTTATCTGACTTCAACCCTCAACAATACCAAAGTCCAACCACAAACAAGCCTAACTAAAATTTTGTTCATCATGCAAAGCCAATGTCTGTGCCTACCCCTCAAACAAAGACCAGTACCAATCAAGCCATTCTCTAGTGGGGGTGATTATTATTTTCTAACACAAAAGCAACCTAATAAGTCTACCCCTCAAACAAAGCCCAATAGCAATCTACCCCTCCAAAAATCACAATTCTCATTCAGACAAGATAACAAACAAACAAACAAAAAAGTTCTAATCATACTCATAAACCAAAAAAGTTCTAATCATACTCATACGCATCTAGCAAAATAACAATATTTACATAATCATACTCATAAACCAGATATAACCAAAATTATAAAATAAATAAAAAAAAAGCACCTTGGGAGCACGAAGCACCTTGAGAACACCAACGGACTGAAAGTCGCCACCTTATGCACCTTGCAAGCATGAACCTCCTTGCAGTGACCACCTGGGTAACGTGCAGTTACAAAGAAGAAGAAAAGGAGAAGAAACAAACAAACAAACAAATAACAAAAGGAACAAGAAGAAGAAGAAAACCCTGTATCGTGAGGCTGTACTTGGGTAACGTGCAATTACAAAAGCATGTACTATGAGGTCACGAAGAAGAAGAAGCGAGAAAGAAGAAGAAAAATAGAGCGCGAGGAAAGTAGCTAGGGCTCGCATTCTCAAATTTTAAATTATAAGTACAACATCGATTTTGTCTAAAACCGATATTAAAACTGTTTTTTGAAATAGTGATTGTTATCTTGCTAGGTAAATTATGACCCTAGTCTAGCTCTTGTATCCAGTAGACTTTAGATGGATTTAATTTCAATTAATAGTCAATTTTGATTAAAGTTGAGACGTATGAAATATTTGAAAACAAAGGTGTAGTTGAGATTTAATTTCACCTCTCATATGGCTGGCAGTAGTATAGCATCAAACTTTTCAGTGTCTACTGTACTGTATATATAGCTTATTTTTAGCATCATTTAAATCTTCCTCTCATAAGATGTGGTTTCTTTAAGAAGACGTATGCCATCTTTAATGCCTGAATTATTTGGCCTTCTCATTCGCTTCATGTGACATCAATTGAAATTTATTACAAAACATAGCGCGCGCATAGAGATGTACTAAAGATCGCTGTCAAGCTGATGGAGGAAGAGTGTCCGAAAGAAACTCTATATATCAGTACTGTTATGTCATTGTTCAGGAAATTGGCAGATTTTGACCCAAAGTAAAAAAGAAAAATTATAAAATTAACTCGATCTCTTAAATCTTACTAATAAGAATTTGACGTAATTAATTACAGTGAAAATGTATAATTGACCTATTTCTTCCAAAAACTAGAAGTCGTTGTTAATTTAGAGGATTAGTTCAACTTTCAAGTCAACATACACCATCTCAATTATATGTAGCTTCTACGTTTTCAGCATATCCAATTAAGGAAATTAATTATCATGTTGCCTGCTTTCACTTTAATTTCTAACACATTCACCAAGACACTAGATTAATTAAACTAAATTCCCAACAATCACATCATTAACTAAACGCAAACCCTTCCAAATACCGTATTTAATTCACACTTTACAAACTTGACCAACCACTAACATATAATTTTGTTACAACAACTAAATGAACGTTTAAACAAACACATAATAACTAGTACATTAACAACACGCTCAACACCATATCAACTATTACTGGTTAAGGTAGTCCCACGTTAAGGGCTTGAAGACATGAGCAGCCTCAGATTCTATGATCTCCAACTGCTTCTTTGCAAGATGCATGTACACAACCCAATCACCATTCTCCAAAGGACTTGGCATTGGCATAACATAGCCAGCTTCACCAGCCCAAGGAAAATGATATGATGCAAACACAACTTTCCCCCACCCAAAATCCACTTTGTCCTCCGGAAATCTCTGTCCGGAAGACACCACAAAGGCTGGTCCCTCTTTGGTGTTGCTATAATAAATTTTAGCAACTCCAGGGACCGGTCGGTGATCCTCCACCCAATCAATTAGCCCTAAGAAGTGCTCCTCGGTGGCCGCCGCCATCAAAAACTCGTGAACCGCCTCCGCCACAAAGCCTAGTGGCTTCTCCACCAACTCCTGCACCGGTTTCCCGTCAAAGGGTATGGAAAGCACGTTCCCAAAATAACACTCCATCATTGCTTCACTCTCTTTGTCACCGTTGCCAAGCCTTTTCCTTCCATCAACCACAATGCCCATTTTGGCCACAACCCTCTTACCATTTTCCTCTTTTGAAGCCGCAAGTGCAACCATCTTCCATAAGAATGCGGAGAAACACTCGAGCTTTGTGCGCGTGGCGGCGAGAAACTGCATGCGGTGGAGCTGCTCCGCCTTGACGTAGTATATGCGGCTGAGGAGAGCGGTGGCGGCGCTGGCCGGAGGAGGAGGGAACTCGGAAATGGGGGTGTACATGTGGTGTAGAGAAGGGTGGATAGAACCCGGGCGGCGTGGGCTGAGGAGGGAACGGCGGAAACATGGGTGGCGATAAGCGGTTGCGGCGGCGGCGGTGACGGCATTGTTGGGCTTGGTGGGCTGGGCCATCTCGGCCCATGAAACAAGGAACATGTTTGTTGAATAGGCATCTGCTACACGATGGTCAAATGTGCATGCCACAATTATTCCGCCACACTTGAGTGAAGTTGCCTACAGAGGGAAGATTCAATTATTCTAACTTCAAATGTGGCTGCAAATTAAGTCATTCCATCTCCCAATTATCTCCTTGAGAATATTTGAATAATAATATAATATCTTAGCAAGTTTATTTTTATATACTTTTTACTTCGTGTATTTTAAATTTAAGTAAAATTTAAATATTAAGTTAAAAAACATATAAGTGATAATAAAAAAATACAATTATTCTTAAACAATGTATCGTAATTAAGAAAGAAAAATAGGAGTTAATTAATTATGTAATAACGTGAATTATATTTTATTAAATAATAATGGATCAAAGAAATTAGGACTTTTAAACTTCAGAAAAAAATTATAAAAATAAATCATTTGAATTAAAGTACATCATTTTTAAATTTATTTGTTTGATAAAATACGTAAAAATCTAGAATTTGAATTTGAACTTGATGTAGCAATATATACTTGAGAAGAATAAAAAATAAGTTTAACTCATTTTCATTGATCAATTAAAAGTCATCGTATGTATAGTTTTGAAATAGTTACTGTAAAAAATAATTAACATACATGTTAATTTATAATTTAACAACATAAAAAATATTTGCAGTATTAGTACCTTCTAATTATATTCATAAAAATATAATTGTCAGAAATATTTTATTATTATGTAGTTACTTTTAAATTTTTAATTGATTCATAATTTTTTAATTTTTAAATGAGACAATATTTTATAAAGTGTTTATATAATAATACATTCAAATGCTTTAAAATTGTATAAACACTTATTAACATGCATATCCAAACGCAAGAGGAATGTTCAAGATTAAAAGTAAAATGCATATGATTTTTTTAAAATAGTCATGTAAAACAAATTTTAATTTTGATTATTCACGTGTGTGTGTGTCTATATATATATATGTGTGTGTGTATATAACCTAGATTTTTAATGTTTCTTACATTCTTAAATTGAGAATTATTTATCAATAAGTTATTAATTGGAGTAATATTAAACTTAATTTTTAAGTAAGATTGAGTTTTATAAATGAAAAAAATATGATTTAAAGAAAAAATCACAATAAAAATTATCAAACAGATACTCCAAGTAAAATTTAATCATTAGTGGATACTTCAGTTATTGCTGCCAAAAAAATTTGAAAACTGTTCTTAGTTGATACTTGATACTCCTGTATATGTGTGATTTGAATGGTTAAATTTAAAAGGAAAATGCATGTGACTTTCTAAAGTGATTATGTTTTCTGTATACTGATGTTTAATTGTATGATGCAAATTTAAGATTTTCACATTTTCAAAATGAGAATTGTTCTCACTCACTGAAACACTTCTCATATCTTGGTATCAGGGGGCGGAACCACGTTCAGGATAAGGGGCCCTATGCATAAGGTGTGCTTAATACATGCATCAAATGTTATATACTTTGCCCCCTCCCCCTGCCCCTACTTTTTCTCATGACTCCTTCTAAATTTCTTACCTCCCGCTCCCCCTTTTACTGATATATAGTTTAGGCTTTAAGATTATACTATACCTTTATCTATATATTTAGATGTTTGTTGGAATAAATAAGTATTGCATGTATATCAAGTATTAATTTTTTTTCTTTTAAACTATTTTTTATTTTAAGATTTAATAACTTATGAATAATTTTATTGATAACAAATATGAAGTTGAAGCATCACAACTCAAAAAAACTCGAGTGTGTTTGAATAAGTATTGATGAAATTAATTTTGAATAGAATTGATTTTGAAATGATTTGATTTATGTTTGGATATTTTTACTATAAAATCAAATTAGGAATAAAATTTAATATAAAATTTTGAATCCAATTAAACTTTTTGTTAATATGAAATCAAACATGTAAAATATATCTAAAATTAAATATAAATTGGAAATAAATTCTCCATCGTAAAACCAAACACACATTTTAGAAAAAAACAATGGTTTTGATCTATTCCACCATGTGCCTATACCACAAATTTCAACAATTTCACTATAATCTTGCATTAAAGGTAATTATAGTTACTTTTATATGTTATTTAATATTTCATATTTATTAAACTAAATTTTAGATAATAAATAATTAAAATTTAGTTATTTTTAATCTTGTTTATTATGTGTTAAAATTTTGCCCCCTTAACATATTTTTCTAGTTTCGTTCATGCTTGGTGCATGTGTCTATTATTTGAATGATCAACATTAAAATAAAAAAAAAAATATAACCTTTTAAAGTGACTGACACACACATGACCTTTTAAAGTCACATACACAATCATGAGTATTTCAAAATATCAGCATTGATACTTAACTTATCATACAAAATAAGTTTGAGTGAGTTGTTTATAAGCTTTCAAATGGGGCTTTATTAAAAAATTGAATATTGAAATTTAGTGTGTGTATATATATATATATATATATATTTTGTTTCCTGATTCAAAAATGTCATTTTAACATAATATTAATTTTTTGAAAAACTTAATATAAATACTCTTTAATTAAACTATATTCATGATCCAATAGAGCTTGTTTAATTTACACCTAGAATATCAATTTCACACATTGTAACATATATTTCAATATAAAATTTATAATTTAAGAAATGTAAAGTCTATTATCGAATATAAGATAAGCATCATGTGATATTCAGTGCTACTGTTACTCATTCAATTAGTTCGCTAGTTAGTTAGGTTTCTGGTTGTGGATAGATTTGACAATACGGTCACAGACAAAGATTCAATATCCTAATAATGTTTTAATTTCACACCCGAATAAAGTGGGGGAGAAACGGATGGAATTTTTTTAGGACGAGTTACGTGTTAAAAAAAAATTGTGAAATATTACGTACGTATATAGTTTCCGTTACCTGCGGGGATTAATGCGACAACTGGCACCAACAGATAAACTCTTCATTAAGTATACTAATGAGGAGCTTCATATGATTCATCAAACACTAATCGTGTTCCAAACTACTTCAAATACAAATCGTGTTCCAAACATGTTCCAAATACAACACTCTAAGATCGACCTAACGGTGAAGTAGTGAAGGATTGGAACAGATACATGAAGATTAAGATTCAATTCTAGTTTGTTATGGTTGTTGGAAAACAAAAATCCAAACCTTTTCCATCTCTTAGTATCCATCAGCTTCTTTTTATAAGAAATTATTGATTTTTTAAAAAAGAATATAGATAATATTTCCATTTGTGAAGTCTGTGTTAAGGAAACACTTCCTATTTCTTCTATTTCTACATCTTTCTCTAGGTGAAAATAAGATTGAAGTGTCCACAAAACATTTCTCTTAAATGAAATGCAACTCGGACCAATGTTATTTTAAAGGCAAACATAAACTTAAAAAATATAGACTTAAATATATTTTAGTCATAATATTATATTTAATTTTTTTTTGTTTTTAATTTTTATACTTTTTGTATGCTTTTATTATATATTTTTTTAATCCTTATAAAATTGGAAACTTCTGATATTGGTTCCTCTTATATTAGAATATATTTATTTGAGTCTCTATTATTTAAGAAATGTCAAGTCTATTCTCAAATGGATTGTTGACACATCATCAATGAATAGTGTCAATGACGAAAATCATAAAATAAATGTTACAAGAATTAAAACCATAAAAAAATTATGAGAACTAAGAACATAAAACAAATATATCACAAAGACTTGAAACATATTTATGTAAAAAATATAACATAAAATAAGTTTTGACAATAAACACGTTTCATATGATTTTGACAAAGTGTAAAAGATATTTGAATATCCAAGAGTATACCTAAAAATAAATAAATAATTGATATGATTGAGAACGTGATGTGGCAGGAAAATAGAGAAAAAAAAAAAAGAATGAGGAATATCAATTAAGTGTTATTATAGGAGTTCAAATATTATGACTCTTGATAAAAAAAAAAAAATGGTTTTCATGCTAATTAGGATTTTCCTTCTTATCAGGGCTTGAGGGGTTGTTTTGCGATGCGACTACCCAGGACTCATGATCAAAGGAGGTCCAAAAAATTTCAAACAGCTATAGTATGAGGAGGGGAAAAAATTCAATTTCTTTAAATAACAACTTCATTTTGTTAGCTTGTCTAAAACTCTTTTAATTCCTAAATTTTAACTTTTTTGTGTATTAAAGCTAAGAAAATTTGAAATTCTAAAAAAGAAATGTTTATTGCATGCGATATCTTATATCTTTATGGATTCGAGTAAAGAAAATTAACATTTTGTATTTAATAAAATTTATTATTTTTAATGAAATTTTGTGTCTAATTTTTATGAAATATATATTTATCATACTTGTACACAAAAGAGTCTCTGTCTAAGATAGGCATCTTCGATTCTTATAAATAAATAAAAAATCTTTATATATTATTTCATCATGGACCCATAAAATATACATCAGGAGGATGACCCTACTTCTTATGACCATATATAGATCCCATGCATATTTTGATGTTTTTAATGAATAATGGCATTATGCCCTGTTAGTAATTATTGTTAACATATAGTACTATCTATATATATAGTACCTGGACAGCAAGCACACCATTCTTCTTCTTTGGAACAAACCTGCCCTCAATGGTGTCATCCGGGTTGTAAAAGTTGAGGCACTTTAGCTCAACATCTGCCACAGCTTCAACAAAATCAACCCCACGATTATTACAAAGCACTTCGGGTTCACCCATATTGTTAGGCACAACTTCTCCTGCAAATACATAATAAGAGATTAGAGCTCGTGCTAAGGCTTTTTTTAGAGTCCCCACCATGGATCCAAAGGTCATTTTGTTGCCATTATCCCCTAAGGTTGTGGATATGGGGTTTTTGTAGCAAAAGAAGACTCCTACATCAACTGGAGGTAGGAGTAGGTCAAGGTTAGAGAGTGGGAGCCAATGTTCTTGCATTGGTACCACTGCTGCCACCACTTCTTCATTGGTCACATTCACGGAGAAATCTCCATTCTCAACACCCATTTTGGATAAGAATATTTTAGGGGTAAGATGTGATTAAGAGTGTTTGATTAATTTCCAAGTTAATTGATTGGCCTCGCAGTACTAGTTCTATAGGTCTTATGTATTTATAAGCTTAGTGGGATGGTACAGGTGTCTTTAATTGGAGCCAATGTTTTTTTATTAGTTCTATAGGTCTTATATTTTTAATTGGAGTCAATGTTGGTTCATCTAGTCCATTTTTTTTTCATTTAATGGAAAGAATAAACATTATATAGATGTAGGAGTGGCGAACATATCCTCCTAAACTTAATTTGTAATTGTTTCCCATACTTTATGGGGTACTTTCTCAATCATTGTGCATAAGATTCCCCCGTGTGTGAGATATTTTTTATATAGAGATCGATTTTTATATAAAGATTGTACGGTCGAAATAAAAACATCTTAACTTTAAAATCTTGGTTACTACTGTATAATAGTATTAAATATTGAGAGTGAAAATTTTATCACTTATAATCAGCATACTTAAACAAAATTCCTTCCCGTGAGAAACACCTGAAATCTCTAAAGAAAAAGAATAAGTTATATATGTCTGTGGAAATACCGAATTAAATACTAGAAAGCTAATTATGCTAGTAGACTCAATTCATATAAAAATTCTTCACACCCTCCATAATATATAGATAGATCTGAAATATGTGCCAGAGAAGTATCGAAAGTAGATAAATTTCAACTTAAAAAATATGAATATATTTCAAGATACTGATACAATACAATATATAAATAAAGATATCACCGGTGTAGAAAATATTTTTTAAATCCATTAAAAACGATAAGATATGACGTGACTAAAATATGCAATGTAAAATTAATCTAATATTCGCATATACTTAAAAATTTAAATCACCCCAAGAGAATTTATATTTTAATTAAGAAATAACTAAATTTTAGAGTCTGTAATATAATGAAATTTTATAATTTATTAAATTGTTGTAGTGCCTAATTAACATGCGTACCACACCAAGAAGCCTATTATTTGATAGTATATTATTAACTTTCTAGACCTTTACCTGAATTTATAATTACAAAATTATATTTTAATTAAAAATTAAATCTCTGTATAATTAAAAAAAAAAACTGATGAAGCGCCCCTTGTTGCCTACGATCCGTCCCTGTATTGCTTTGTGATAATTTATCCATAAACAAATCCTCTCATCCAAGATTTAAAGATAAATTGCCTGAATGTAATTAGTGTGTTTATACAGAGAATTTTAACTAAGAAAAGTAATTTATGAGAGAATTTAAATTTCTGGAATTTTAAAACAGAATTTTAAACATCTAAAATGTGAGAAATTAAAATTATCTTCTTGATGGAAGAATCTTTTAAAATGTTCACTTATTTCCTTTATAACTTTCACCTTCTCTTTCACCTGAAAGTTTCTAAAATCTCGTTCTTGAACTCACGATACTTCTCTCACACTGATGATCATCATCTACAAGAAACATCGTCTGAGCTTGTGGAGCATCGATCGAGTGTAGGTGTATGAGGACACCTAGAACTGCACCCGCCAGTCAAGGGAGCAGGCGTCGCTATCCATCACGTGGCGGAGGTGCTCGCCGACTCGGAGGGTCTGGGTCACGCCTTGTGCCGTTGAGTGGTCGGGTGCGGTGGTGTAGTCGTGTCTCAGTTTTCCTGCGACTTCCCATGCTGCATTAGTATTTTTTTTGGAAGCAAACCAACTATATATTCTTTTCTCTTTGCATTTATTTTCTTTCACTCTTACAATTTTAAATTTTTTTTATTCAAACACAAAATTCTGAAAATAAAAGAATTTTAATTAAAATATTTAGAATTCTTAAAATTTAAAATTTATCAAAATTTTAAATTCTTTCGTCCAAACAAACTCTTATTAGAGTGTGATAGCAAAGAATTAAGAAGCATGTGATCTTCTACAGCATAAATGTAATGTAAGATAGTGTCCAAATCCAGCATAAATATGATGCTTCTGCAAACGGAAATTGAAGTTGTCACTGCAATTCAAACTCGCACTTAATTTTTGTTATGAAAGAGACATGTAATTTTACGGAAGTTTAATTATAAAAATGACGGTAGAAACTAGAAAAGTATATGTTATATTAGTAATCTTATATGTATTTTTTTTTCCTAGGATTATTGATTTCACTTGCTCCAAAATCACACAACAGTTGCTCTTCATTAAGCATGAGAACCTTGGAAACTTCACTCAGCCGTACCTGTATCCCTAGCAAGTGGGGACCTCCTTCTTGTTTCGTAACTTTTTTCTTAGTTTATCTTCTTAAATATAAGGAAAGGTCACGTCTTTTTCTCACTAGGTTTATGTTCACCTAATCGATTGATGATTCCTCAATTCTAAACCACTCACTTAACCTTTGATTCCTCTACTCCAAACTACTCACTTAACCTTCATCTTCCTGACGTGATTGATGCATCTAATTTATTCAAATGCTATGACACTTGCATTACGTACATGTTGTTCTCTAATCAATTAGAACGTGCATTTAATAAATAATAATCAACAATAACTGTATTGCTTTGTTTTTGGACAAAAGTTTTATACAAATAAAAGTAAGAAGTATATCGAATTGTTTTATATTTATTTTTATAAGAAATTTAAGATATTTTATAAAATATATTAAATATTTCTTAAAAGCATCTTTAAGGTAATAATATATATATATATATATATTTTGATAATGTAAAAAAAATTATAGTGTCATTGAATCACAAATTAAGTATCATGCATATAAGTTTGTTGATTTTACAATAATTATCTTAAAAGTACTCATGTTTATGATAATTTCTTATTGATTAACAAGGTAAAATTGTTGGGTCATAAAACGAATAAGGACTTTCAATAATTTTTATTAGATGCAAATGATTATAAAGTTTAAAAGTTATATGTGTTTGATAGAACAAAGGAAAGCAGACAAAGGTTAAAATTCTGAGATACATTTAAGACGAAGTTAACATTTTGTTGTCATGAATCTTTGCTGCAAAGAATGTTCAAACATCTTCTTAGGATATGTCGAAGTCAAGGAAAATAACAATTAAAGATCAACTGTGCCAATTGTTGTACCCTGTTGCGGATAGACATGCGCTATGTCCTAAATTCGATTTGACCTCTTAAGCTCATTGATGAAGTATTGTAGCTCAAGGAAGATATATAAGCATAGTGGTGTATTAGCATGTACTGGATGTGAGTTTAATGCTAGCATCTAATGCACCAACAAACACCTTTTTCTAGCTCAAGCTAAGAGTTAAAATGAAGACCTTTTATAGACAACAGCTACTTGCTAAAGCTAGACATTTATAAATACCAAAAAAAAATTGAAGAGTTGAAGTCAAGAGAACAAACTCATTTTCAAATCTCTTATTATTTCTCATCTTCAAGCTCTTTTCTGTATATTCTAAGTTTGTATATATAAAGCTCTCAACATTTTATAAGACTGGCATTTTCTGTATGCAATCAAACATCAACAAATCTACTGATTTGTTTAGAATCAGAAGTGGTTTGATAGACAAAGAATATCTAGGTTGTAAAAGCTTGGAATAAGCTTTCTATAGAGCCAAAAGTTCAATGAAAAATACTTATTTGTGAAAATTAGTGAAAACTTGATGATTTGTCAAGAATTGAACACTCCTTTATGCCAACACATTTTGTTAAATCCAATCACGTAGAAAACCTAGTTACATATGCTTAGAGGAGTTAAACTTAGCCAAACAGTGGTCTTCAAATTAAATTATCGTGTTTAATGAATTGGAAACATCTCATTAATTGGCTTGAATTTAGGGTCAAGGTGTTAACGGTGAAATTTGCGTCCATTTTTTCTAACAAACATAATCTCATAAGTATATTTAATGAAAGGAACAATTATTCCTTTGGAGGCCTTTTACCCTCCCGGTAGGCCCTGCACCATTGGTTTATGTCTTTAATTTTTATGTTTAGTTCAATTTAAAATATATGATTACAACTACAATCAAACAAACTATTGATACATATTAAGTCAAAAAAGATGTTATTGAAAGGAAAAAGTAATATAGAAATGAGAAGGGGATGAGAAGATGCGCAATAAAGATAAATGAAAGTAAATAAAATTACCTGATAAAAAAAGTAAAATGATGGAAACAAAATGGTGGTTGAGAACATTGTCTTTATAACTCGTTGATATGTGAACGTTGTGTGGACTTAATAGGATATGTGAGTGTTTACATGTTTCAACCTTTACATGGTGCAAACTAGTATTTATAGACAAAGATTCATAACTACACAATAATTTCTCCTAACTAATAACTTCTAGTAATTTATACCATTGATGACTTGTATCTTCAATCTTCGTCGTTGATATTTTTTTCTTCAATCTTCACTCTTTATGACTTGTATCTTTAATCTTCACCGTTGATATCTTTTACGATCTTAATGCTTGCTAAATCTTCATTTCTCAGTCACCATGAAATTTGTGAGAAGCTTATGTTTTGACATTTAGTCTAAATAATCTATTAATATCAGTTATGAACCGATGTTGAAATTATCGTCGTTAAAAGTATTAATTTTAACATCAGTTATAAAAACCAATGTTGAAATCCACTATCTAACATTTGTTCTTCCCAAAATTGATGTCGTATAATAAGAAATATACATAAAAATGCAAAAACATCAATTTTTGTGAAAACCGTTGTAAAAAATGAATTTTCTATATCAGTTCTTCAAAAGCTGATGTAAAAAAAGACACTTTCTACATCGATTAGGCCAAAACCGATGTTGTATAGTCACTTTCTACATCATTTGATACATAACCGATGTAGAATGTCTTTTAAAAAAAAATATGCCTTATTTGTTCTACTATCTCAACCTACCCAACTAAATATGCCTTATTTGTTCTACTATCTCAACCTACCCAACTAACCTAACCAACTAGCTCCTCACAAAGACACTAACAGACCTCTAACTAACTACTAATGCTATCTATCATAAAGGCTTTCCCTTTTCCAGAACAAAAATTCTAATTAAACTATAGAATTATAAGTGTGAAGTTGAATTTAGGACATTATAATTGTGAAGTTGAATTTAGGACATGACCGCTAATGATCAATTATTATTTCTATGTTGCTTATAATTGCATTCTATTGCTAACTGAAACTAATTCAAATCCTTATAAAACTGTAATTACTACTATTACCATTATTTTTAATTTTGGATCTATATCATTATCATTATCATTATTTTCAATTTTGTCCCCTAAGGAAATGATAGCGTGATAAGACTTTGTAGGCTCCAAGCAAATGGCTTTAAGATCATGACAAAATGCAAAAAATATACTTTTCATGAGCTGATTAGGTTGATTTGGTTGGTGAAAATGCAAAAACTGCATCAAACTATACTATTGATTGAACAGACCCAAGTTTTTCATTTTTCAATTCTAAGAGACTTTCTCAAAATAAGATAATCAAGAGCAAGATGTAACCAACAACTTAATCCAATACTCAACATTTTAGTTTATTGTACTAGAACCACGGGAACAAACCTCAGAGTTGTAAATTGTAATTTAAAGTGAGCTGTCACAAAGAGAATAACTCTGGCACAGTGTCAAGTCATTTCTGATTGAAAACATCAGAACTTAAATACTGCTGAGGACCAATTTGGTCCATTTTCTACATAAACAAAATGCACTTCTATTTTGGAACTTCATGAAGCGCAATTAAAAAAAAGAAATTGGGTCTTTCTACCATAACACTTACTCAACTTCAAATACCTACATATGCTTTAATTTCAAATGATCATAGTATATAAGCTATTAGAAACAAACAAGATGTTTATGCAAAAAATAAGGTGGAAAAAAGAAAATGGAGCCTGTACCTGTATACCTATGTCAGTTTGTCCTCCTTGAGCTCCACTAAGAGGTTGGTGAATCATTATCCTTGAATTTTGCAAGCTATATATCTTTCCTTCATAAGTAAGGAAGGGATTTTAATTAGAACTTAGAAGAAGCATTTTTCTTTTATCAAGAAAACAGGGAAATAAGAAACACAAAAAATAAACAAAAATAAGGAACAAATACATACAATGACTGCAAGTTAAAAGAATCATTACCTTTAGTCCCTGCGCTAAGCAGAAAAGCACCCATACTGCTCATGAAAAGGTCAATGGATACAAGTATGGATACGTGAAAGATTTAATACCAAGTGTACAATCAACTAAAAATCAATTTCAGTATCATATTATCAATGCTAACAAGAAATAAAGGGTAATATAAGCCATAGGATTCAAGAGGGGAGTGGATGAAATAAAGAACAGTCTTAGTATTACCTGTGACTATGAGACTAAACAGAAGTCTTAGTATTAACTATGACAATCTTACCAAAACATATTGTTAGTAGTTAAAATACAAAGACTAAACAGAAGGTGAACACTCAACTTTGTTCACCATTTGTTCAATAATAGGTACAGCAACAAGTCCCTCAATCACAAAGTGACTTGTTGTGCCAATTAATTTCACACCTGCATCAACTTCCTGCCAATAAAACCAATCACATTAATCATATTAGACTAAGACAAAAACCAATGGTCTCAAAATAAATATCACCATGTCTAAAAAAACAATTGTCTCAATAATATCACCAAGTCTAAACAAAAAAACCAATTGTCTTAATAATATCACACCAAGTCTAAACAAAAAACCAAATGTCTCAATAATATCACCAAGTGTAAACAAAAAGTCAAATGTCTCAAAATAATATAACCAAGTCTAACTAATAGTCTGATTACAATTTCAAAAGGTATCTCTAATAGTTCAAATACTAAGGACAATAAGGACATAAGAGTCTTCCTAAGGTTGTTGCTCTTGATCACCATAACATTGTTGTTGTTGTAGCATTAATAAAAAAAAAAGAATGATTTATTATTTCCACAAATGCATTAAAACATTATAACAAACCAAGAGATATGATAAGGGAAACATACAATAAGCATCCTTTTCAACCTCAGTATCAATGGAAAGTATCATAAAAATTTTGTGGGCAATTTTTTTTGTTGCCTCCCAACCATTAAACCATGATCATTAACATTCTCACGACCATTTTGCTTCTTTTGCTTCCACCTAGATGTATGACATGTTTTGTGTTCCTCTTTATCTACATCTTCCCCCTAATATAACATGCAACCCTTAGGACATGCATGTATCTTAGTGTAATGAAGACCAAACTTGTTGAGGAGTTTATTTGCATCATAATTAGATGTAGGGATGTTTGCATGTTTGAAGGCATCATGCAACAATTCAATGATCATGGTCATTGCTTTGTCACTAACTCGACACAACACTTTCATGTGATATAATTTCACCAAGAATGACAATTTTGAATACTCAGTGCATCCATCATAAAGCGGTTGCTCTCCATCTTTAAGTAAATCAAATTCCTTAGCCATTCCATGATGCATTTTCAGTATACCTCCTTCACCCCACCACTATGTTCAGGTGATGATGGAAATGACTCTTCATTGGCACACAATCTAGACAATCCAAATGCATCATTTATCATTATATGCATTGGATCTTCATTTAGTGTCTCTATCCCACGATCCTCATCCACGAATATGTCTTGAATTACAGGTTGGGAAAGAAGAGGTTCCCTTGATACCATCTCTCCATGACGACATCAAAATGTGTAACCTTCAGGAAATGGTTTACAAACCAAGTGGTCATACACTTCTTATCGAGTTCTCCACTTCCTAAAGCCACATTGACTGCATGGACAACTTATTGTACACGCACTAGCAACATTTTGAAAGGCAAAATCTAAAAAGTTATTCAATCCCACCAAATATTATGTTGTATTGTGTGGCAACTTGATCCAAGATTTATCCATATCTAAATGCAACCAAGTGCACAAACTTCAGTATATAAAACATAAATGGAGGAAAAGGTAGCTATGAAGTTAACATTCATCTACCTTATAATTAACATAAGAAAATAAAGTTAAACAACATTACATGTGGAAGACATAGTCACACAAAACTGGATTTCCTTTACTTGTGCAAAAGGAGAGAGAGAACATGACATAAATTATGTATTTTGATACTTCATCAATATGATGTTGTAAAAGAAAAAGTAGAATATGCGAAAGGCCTTACCTTGCTTGACTGAGGAGAAGGAGCTAGAGCTAGAGTCTCAATGGTAACAACAAGAATCTCAACCTGAATATTACAAAAAAAATGAATTTAAACATATACTAGTGACATAAATCTAATTTTTTGTTACCTATAATATGAGTATTTACAAATTTAACTTCCTAGGGTGATTCAAATTGAGTTCAGAATAGGGTCAATATGGTCTAACAAAATCTCTTGTACTCTATTTCCAACCTAGCATTTCTATTGGGTCAAATGCATGTAAATCTCAATAATTGTAGCCTATACTTGTGTGTGTATTTCAATATTAACTTGTGTGAATTACTAATAGAGTAGATTAATATTAGGTTGTAAATGCATGACAGATCTTGAGCAAACATCACATACTAGTTATTTAAGAGGGGAGTTCAGCAGTTGCCACTAATTTTTATTTGAATTGGGAAAAGATTTAAAAAGAACATTTTAGTGAAGATCTTGTCTTGTCTGTAAAAAAACATTAGATTTAGAGCTCTAATTAAGTATAGGGAAAGATAAAAAGTTATGGGCTAACATGGTTACCATAGCGTTAGTGGTGCAAACATTTAATTATTTTTATCATTATTGAATTCATTCCATATAAAGGAAATAAATAAATGATGGTGAAAAAATCATGTTAATGATAGAATGAACTGGAAATATCATGTTTGAGTTCCATCAGTAAGATTCTCTTATAATATACTGCAAGTAATTCTATACTTTCTTAATTGTCTACTCCTTTACAAATTATAGATATATATCCTAAAAAAATTGAAATTTATTTTTCAATCTAATTTTAAGTAAATCATTTTCCAATGAGAAACTATTAATTCAAAGAAATGACTATTGTACTTGAAAAAAAATAGGTTGTCATTATGTGATAGGAAAGGAACTGAATTTCCTGTGGACAATGATCTGATTTCAAAGGTAATACATAGAAAGTTTGGAAATTGAGAATGAAAATAAAAACAGATTAGAGAAGGAAAACTTCTTTGCCCTGCGGCAATAACCACCCCAAAAAATTATTACCAACCTATCTCATTTCCCCTTTCCCCTTGTATCCCGCACAACCTTTAACTTAGCCACAATGCTTTTCACACTTGTTGCCCTGTATGTAGTTTGGGATAGCTAGTTTACAAGAATCCCTTTTGCTGGCCCTTACCCATATAGCCATATAGGAGTGCCTAACAATAACGTAATAGAATTATGTTGGTAATCCTTTTGCCGTCACAGAGTTAATTTCCATGAAACAAATTTATTGACAGATTTCCATAGAGGTTTAGTTAGTTATTTGGTTCTTATAATTACTAGAACTTTCTTTTTTAGTTCGTGTACTTTAAACATTCCATTTTACTCTCTACACATACCATTTTTTAATCCTTTTACTCCATACCCATATCTTTTTAATCTCTTTTAGTCCCTTCAAGGACTAAAAAGGTTTAAAAATAATATATACAGGGACGAAATAGTTTTTTGTTAAAAATAATTACTAAATAAAAAGTAATTATTGATTACAATTTGAATAACTAAAAGTATATATAAAAATATGGTTTAATTACTCATTTGGTCCTTATAGTTTTAAAGTGATTTTTTTAGTCCCTATAGTTTACATTTTAATTCTTTTTTAGTCCCTGTAGTTTGAAAGTGATTTTTTTAGTCCTTATAATTTGCATTTTAATTTTCTTTTAGTCCCTATAGTTTGAAAGTGGTCTTTTTAGTCCCTATACTTTATATTTTAATTCCTTTTTAGTTCTTACCATCAAAATATGAATAATATTATCAATTACAATTAACTACAAAAATATTAACAAATAATTCGTAACTAATTTATTGCAAGATAATTTATAATAAAAAAAATAGTTGATAATTTATAACTAATTTATAGCTAATTATTTTTATATGTTTTTTTGTAGTAAAGATTAAATGGTAATTAAAATACAAATTATAAGGACTAAAAAGATCACTTTCAAACTATAGGGACTAAAAGAAAATTAAAATACAAACTACAAGAACTAAATTAAAATATAAATTATAGGGACTAAAAAAACCACTTTCAAACTATAGGACTAAAAGATACGAATCGTGAAACTATAGGGACCAAATGAGTAATTTAACCTAAAAATATTATTAATTTTTTGGCAAAGAGGACTTAAATTTCATAAAACTCAATTTGAAACTATTCAATGAAATTAAAATTGTGTTAGTGGCTGATTACAGTTTCAATTTTGAGAATAAAAGAATGTTTGAAGTTACTTTCTTTTAGTAAGTGGAAATCTCAGAAGATGTTATTAGTTTTATCTCTTGGCACAATAGTATTTGGTCTCCGAGATCAAAGTTTTAAACGTTTCATATTCTTAGATTATATGTGTGGCACGTGATAAAACTTTTGAAAATTTCTACCACCTTAGTCTTAGTGTTTTACTTGAAATTTTTTTATAATGATTTAGTGCAAGGTGCATAAAAACAACTTTGGAGTTTCTTCATCTAGAAACAGTTGCTGCTTCCTGGGCCATTTCACAAAGCTTGTATCAGGGGAGTTTTTTTATTACTATTATTAATTTAAAAATTTCTCTTGCTTAGTTGAAGAGTTAGTTGGTTAGTTGAGAGCTAGAATAATTAGAGAAGACATGTTCAAGGTGAGAGTGAGAGGTATTGTCTTTTTTATTATTAGGAGAGTGAAAGTGATTAAATTGAGCTCCCAATTAGATTTGTTATCTTAGACAAACACAATTTCCCTACCAAATTTCACAACCCTAAGATATTTACACTTACACTACCTTAATGGCCAAGGAAACCTGAAGTTACTATTCATTCAAAATTTCTGTATGGAGACAACCTAGATCAAAATTCTGCATAATAAGTGCAGAGGAACAAAGATCTTGTATCACTCACAAGTCACACCACTAAAATACAAATTCAAGCTAGAGGATGCAAACATTTACATGCCAAAAAAAGAAGGAAAAAAACAAAGAATGTTCTTTATTTAGCCAACAAAATTACATTAAACCTGAATACATCATACCTGTAAGGGATGTACTTAAGGCACCTCTAAACAGCATGGCAACTAGAATTATGACAAATGCAAGTGGATAAGTATCAAAGCCAAGATGTTCTTTTGGATATAAATCAACAAATGCAAGAAGATCCATCTACTAGCACAGTCAGATTTAATGTGCAAAATGAAATTGGTTTAAGTGACACTGATAAATTACAAACTGCATTCGAAAAGAGATTGCAAGCTCCTGCAGTCACCATTCAAAGAGTTCTAAATTCTTTTACTTGATTATTTTATGCTAAGAGTTCCAAGAGTTCTAAGATTTAACAACATATTAACATACTCAAACATCCTAATCCCTATGTTTCTAAAGATAAATACAACCAATATACATTATCCATGTATCCAACACCATATGATAGGATTAGAAAAATATCTTTAACTGTCAGGAGCAAGGAAAAATCTTCTACTTGAACAAACTTTAAGAATAATGTATAAGTGTTCATAAGCTTTGATTTAGAAATCTATTTGTCGAAAAGGTGCTTTGGGAAGCTATCAAAAGTTGAATTCCTGGTATAGTAAACTTCAAATTTTCGTTTGAATAAGTAATTCAGTTTTGCTTCAAATGAAACTTTTCAACTGTTATAAATAACTTAAATGAAACCTGTTGGAATAAGGCAAGCAAGTCATGGCTTCTGATATAGTGGAGCATATGCAGATTTTGTCCCCCTTCTTATCTTTATCTCGCTAAAATTTAAAAATTCTATTAATTATACCTTGTACTAGTATTCATTCAAAACTTTTCATAGCATATTTCCTAACCACTAGCCAAATTCATTTTGAAAATGTAAAATAATCAAAACATTAGGCAAAACAATATGTAATACGGTGCATTTCTTACTCTGAAGTTCACTATATGAGGTTCAATAAGAAATTTCACAAACCCATGAAAATTTAATTGAAATTACTATTAGAAAAACAACAACAGAGATAGCAAGGGAATTTTGTTCCACACATCACCAGATTTGAGTAGCACACTGTATTAGAAATCAAAATCAGAGAAAAGCAAAACAACAATTGCATTGTTAGAATGAGAATGAGCAATACCTTTAGATTCGCGAGAATGAAAAACCGGATAGAGTCACGAGTCACGAGTCAACAAAATCGCCTAATCAAACTGAAAGCTAGGGCTTCTGCAAAACTCCGATGCGAGAGACAAACTGTTACATGTTATTTTTTTAAAATGCATTCATATAATAAGTCATGATAGAAATATTAATTAAAAAAGACTTTAAATAATAATTAGACTTGCATTAAACTTGAGCACTAGATTATAATTTGCAGAATGATAATTCCCTTTTAAGGGTAAGTACTTTGCTTTATTAATTTAATTTGCTCGTGTTGACTGTTGAGTTTCAAAAGCAATTTGTTGATTGTCAATATATCAGTCCCCCATTGGAAATTGAAATTCAATTTGAAGTTAGATACTGGTACGAATCTTCTTTTTCATTTTGTAATATAAGTCAATTATTTGCACTTTTAACTGTAACTTGTTTAGTTGACTTTTGCATTCTCAAATTAATTTTAAATTGTTGTATGTTGATTCATTAACAATTATTAGTTAGTTCTCTTGCTCTTTATTAACTTTATTTTTCTGTGTTCTATTATTTTGTTATAACATGTAACAGTTAATTAGTTTTAAGTTGATTGGGTTAGTTATGATTGAAATAGTGCTTCTATTTCTTCTTCTTGTATAACCTAAATCAAGAGAGAGTTTTTTTTTTGTAACTAGAGAGAGAGTTTTGTACTTGAAAAATTCTGCAGAGATTGAATAAAGTGGTTGCTGTGAGCACAGTGCAGTTTTTCTGTTCATCCTTTTTTCCTGCATTTTGCTTATTCTTGTTCATACAAAAAACTCATTCTTTTGTGAATTATAATCTGATCTTGGCACAACAAATTGGTGCGGTGAGCGTGGAGCGATTTTGAGTTCGATTCAAGAAATGGGCTCGGCCAAGTATGAGGTTGAAAAATTCACAGGGCAAAATGATTTTGGGCTATGGCGAATGAAGATGAGAGCTCTTCTTGTTCAGCAGGGCCTGGTGGAAGCACTTGATGGAGAAGTCAAACTTGAAAAGATGATGGTTGATGGGGATAAGAAAGCACTACTGCAGAAGGCACACAGTGTAATTATCCTCAGTCTCGGAGACAAGGTGCTGAGGCAAGTCTCTAAGGAAACAACTGCTGTTGGGATTTGGTCAAAGCTTGAAGGTTTGTACATGACCAAATCTTTAGTTAATCGTCTTTACCTAAAGCAATCTTTGTATTCGTTTAAAATGCATGAAGATAGATCAGTAGGAGAACAATTGGATTTGTTTAATAAACTGATTCTAGACCTTGAAAATATTGATGTCACTATTGATGATGAGGATCAAGCTTTGTTATTGTTGTGCTCTTTACCTAAGAGTTACTCTCATTTCAAAGAGACTTTATTGTTTGGAAGAGATTCTGTTTCTCTTGATGAAGTGCAGGTTGCTCTGAATTCAAAGGAATCGAATGAAAGAAAGGAAAAGAAGTCCTCTGCAAGTGGTGAAGGGTTGACAGCAAGAGGCAAGACCTTCAAGAAAGATAGTAAATTAGATAAGAAGAAGCAAAAGCCAGAAAATCAGAAGAATGGTGAAGGAAACATCTTCAAAATCAGATGTTATCACTGTAAAAAGGAGGGTCATACAAGGAAAGTTTGTCCTAAAAGGCAGAAAAATGGTGGCAGTAACAATAGGAAGAAGGACTCAGGAAATGCTGCAATTGTTCAAGATGATGGCTATGAATCTGCAGAGGCACTTATGGTGTCTGAAAAGAATCCAGAAACTAAATGGATAATGGATTCAGGGTGTTCATGGCATATGACACCAAACAGATCATGATTTGAACAATTTTTTGATCAAGCAGATGGGTTAGTACTCCTTGGAGATAACAAGCCTTGCAAAATTGAAGGAATTGGATCTATAAGGTTCAAGTTTCATGATGGGGTTGAAAGAATTTTCACAGAGGTCAGATATGTACCTGAGTTGAAGAGAAATTTAATCTCTCTTGGTGAATTTGATAAAAGAGGGTATGTGTTCAAGGGTGAAAAAGGAATATTGAATGTAGTTAAAGACTCCATGGTTGTCATGAGGGGAATTATGGAGAATGGCCTATATTCTGTTGATGGTGAAGTTGTAATTAGCTCTGCAGCCACTGCAACTAGAAGAGTTTTATCAAAAACAAAGTTATGGCACATGAGGTTGGGCCATGTAAGTGAGAAGGGATTGATTGAATTGGCAAAACAGGAGTTGTTATGTGGGGACAGAATGGAAAGATTAAAGTTCTGTGAACATTGTGTCTATGGCAAAGCCTGGAGAGCCAAATTCAATGCTGGACAGCAAAGAACAAAAGGTACTCTTGATTATGTTCATGCTGATATTTGGGGCCCAACCAAGACTCCCTTTCATTCTGGAGCAAGGTATTTCTTGAGCATTGTGGATGACTACTCAAGGAAGTTGTGGATCTACATTCAAAAAACAAAAGATGAGGCTTTTGATAATTTCAAAGGCTGGAAAACACTTGTGGAAAACCAAACAAGCAGAAAGATCAAGAGGCTCCGTACTGATAATGGTCTTGAGTTTTGTTCTGAACCTTTCAATGATTTCTGCAAAGAGAATGGCATTGCAAGGCACATGACAGTTGCGGGCACTCCTCAACAAAATGGCTTAGCTGAAAGATTCAACAGGACCAGTTTGGAGAGAGTGAGATGTATGTTGCTGAGTGCAGGATTACCCAAGATTTTTTGGGCTGAAGCAGCAATGACTGTTGTATATCTCATCAACAAGTGTCCTTCAACAGCTCTAAATTTCAAAACCCCTGAGGAGATTTGGTCTGGCCACCCACCGAGTCTAAAACAGCTAAAGGTATTTGGTTGTGTTGCCTATGCTCACATCAAGCAAGATAAATTGGAACCTAGAGCTATCAAGTGTATTTTTCTAGGATATCCTGAAGGAGTGAAAGGGTATAAGCTGTGGTGTTTGGAGGATGGTTTTAAGAGGTGTTTGGTGAGTCGTGATGTTGTCTTCAATGAAACTGAAATGGCCTACAAGACTAAGCCCAGCATGGTTCAGTCCAGCACTGATCAGAGTAAGGAAACTGATTCTGAAAAATTAAATTTTGAGGTGGAGACTGAGGATAAACATGTTGAAACACAAGTTGTTAATTGGCCTCTTGATGAAGAAAAATCTGAAGAAGAGGAACAAGAAGAAGCTGACTATGTGTTGGCTCGAGATAGAATCAGAAGGGAAATCAAACAACCTAAGAGGTATGGATATGCTGATCTAATAGCATTTGCTCTGGTAGCTGCTAGTGAAGTTTTGGAGGAAGATCCAAAAACTGTTAAAGCTGTCTTAGCTAGTAAGGAGAAAGAAAAATGGCTAAGTGCCATGAATGAAGAGATTAAGTCTCTCCATGACAACCATACATGGGAATTGATTAAAAAACCACCTGGTTCTAGAGTGGTCAGTTGCAAATGGATCTTCAAGAAAAAAGAAGGCATCCAAGGAGTTGAACCAGACAGATTTAAAGCTAGACTTGTTGCTCGAGGGTTCACTCAAAAGGAGAGAATTGACTTCAATGAAGTTTTCTCTCCTGTAGTGAAACATAAGTCAATCAGAATTCTTATGGCTATGGTGGCAGAATTTGATCTTGTGTTAGAACAGATGGATGTGAAGACAACATTTTTGTATGGGAAGCTTGATGAGGTGATATTGATGAAACAACCCGAGGGGTTTGAAGTCAAAGGTAAAGAGGATTATGTTTGCAAATTAAACAAATCCATGTATGGTCTAAAACAGTCCCCAAGACAATGGAATAGGAGATTTGATGAATTTATGACTCACATACAGTTTCATAGAAGTCACTATGATAACTGTGTTTACTTCAAATTTCCTTCTAAAGTTGAGTTTGTGATATTGCTATTATATGTTGATGATATTTTGATAGCAAGTAACAGCAAGAGTGAGGTTGAAAAATTGAAATCTGAGTTGAGCAGGGAATTTGAAATGAAGGATTTGGGAGCAGCCAAGAGAATATTGGGAATAGAAATCAAACGGGACAGAAAAAGGAAATTGTTGTATTTGTCCTAGGAGTTATATCTCAGAAAAGTTCTTGAAAGGTTTGGAATGTCAAATTCTAAACCTGTAACTACTCCTATGTCACAGCAGTTTAAACTCAGTACAAGTCAAGCACCTAAGACACATGATGATATAATTTACATGGAAGGTATTTCATATGTTAATGTTGTAGGGTCACTGATGTATGCTATGGTATGTACTCGCCCTGACATAGCTCATGCAGTGAGCTTAGTAAGTAGGTTCATGGCAAATCCAGGCAAAGCACATTGGCAGGCCCTGAAATGGATACTCAGATATATTAGAGGATCACTTGGAAGAGTTCTGATTTATGGTGGAGCTAGGAATAGCAGAAGGATAGCTGCTATTAAAGGTTTTGTAGACTCTGATTATGCTGGTTGTTTAGATTCAAGGAAATCCCTCACAGGATTTGTGTTCACTGCTTTTGGCACTGCAATTAGTTGGAAAGCTAGCCTTCAAAAGGTAGTGGCTTTATTAACCACTGAAGCTGAGTATATTGCTCTTACAGAAGCTGTGAAAGAATCTATGTGGCTTGAAGGCATTGCAAAGGAGCTGAAGATACAAAATGAAGTGATCACAGTACACTGTGACAGCCAAAGTGCCATTGATTTATCCAGAAATTATGTGCATCATGAGAGGACAAAGCACATTGATATTAAGCTGCATTTTCTCAGAGAAGTTATTGGTCAAGGATCAGTTATAGTCAAGAAGATTTCAACTGATCACAATCCTTCTGATATGATCACAAAGGCTCTTCCAAGTAGCAAGTTTTTCCATTGTTTGGACTTAATTCAGTTGAAGGATGATTAAATCCTGTTTCTGCAGCAGCCACTGTTTTTCTGTTAATATTTTGTTATTGAACCAAGGTGGAGAATTGTTGTATGTTGGTTCATTAACAACCATTAGTTAGTTATCTTGCTTTTTACCAACTTGTATTTTTCTGTTTTCTGTTATTCTGTTATAACATGTAACAGTTAATTAGTTTTAAGTTGGTTGGATTAGTTAGGATTGAAATAGTGCTTCTATTTCTTCTTCTTGTATAGCCTAGATCAAGAGAGAGTTTTTTTCTGTAACTAGAGAGAGTTCTGTACTTGAAAAATTCTGCAGAGATTGAATAAAGTGGTTGCTGTGAGCACAGTGGAGTTTTTCTGTTCATCCTTTTTTCCTGCATTTTGCTTATTCTTGTTCATACAAGAAACTCATTCTTTTGTGAATTATAATATGATCTTGACACAACATAAATGTTACTTTTTTTACCTGTAAATAAGTTTTTCTAGCAAGGCTATTTAAAATCGAATCAAATGTTTGTAAACTACTTGTCCAAAAAAATTGAAAACCATCCAAAACAAAAATTAAAAAATCACATACTCTTTACCATTTGATTCAGTTTTCGAATTCTATTATAAAAAGTTGACCAAACTGCGTATTGCAATTATACTGTGGTAATTAGTAATAAGTATAAAATAATTTATTAATTTTCCTTTGTTGTATAATTAAGATACATATTTTACTTTCATTTGTTAAAAAGGATGTACTAATAATATTAAAAAAAATAGTGTTAAATATCAAATAAGGCACAAATTACTATTATATTTAAAAAGAATTAGTAATATCATTTTATATTAATACTAAATAGAAGTTAAAATAATAATTTTCAACTAAAATATATCAAACAAAATTTAATAAAAATAAATAAATTCATTTTTAAAATAATATAACATAATAATTATGTAAGTTTAGGTGATAGATTTTAAATTATGATAATATATTAAAAAAACAAAAATATCATTTAACCAAATCAAACTATAAAAAATTGATTTATTTTGATTTAGATTTGATGTTATAACCAAATCGCATCTTTATTTTATATTTAATTCGGATAATTTTTTTGTCTAAAAACCAAACTGAACCCAAATCCAACCCTAGTTTATAGTAGTACAATTTGTTGTCATTGCTTCACTGTCATTTAATTTATTTACAGGTGCATTTTTATTTTAGAAGGTGTATTTTATTTATTATTCTTATTATTTTTGTTTTGATAGTTCATTAACGAATTTTTTGGGAGAAGTATCTTTGTATTTTTGTTTTAATACTTCCACTAGTCCATAATACGGCACTTTGTACATAATCACATAGATCAATACAAATACAAATAGTTACTTTCTTTTTCCCTAAAATATAATTAACTAATTTATATTTATTAAGAAAGTAAGTTAATTTATTTATTAGCATTAATAATACTAATAATTAACATCGATAAAAAAGATGGAAAGTCAATTTATTTATTTATTAGCATTAGTTTGTCTATATTTATAATATTGTTCTAAATTCATTTTTAATTTTATTAGAAACCTATTTATCTTCTCAAATCTCTATAGGAGAGACAAAAATATAATCCAGGATATTTTAGTAAAAAAAAAATGAGTGCACAAGACAATTGAAATAAAGTCTTATAAAAAGGATAAAGTTTTTCAAAATTGTATCTTATAAATAAAAATGAAGAGAGTAATTAATTTTATTTTATTATTTTTTTAATAATATATTACGAATGTATCAATTTTAAACTTATTAATAACCATTACCTTGGTAGTGATGTAAAAATATTAAAATTTAAGAGTATTATGTACCATTATCAATAAAAATAACAAATACTTTGAGTATTTAATAAGGATAACTACTGAAAAAAATTAAATATTTTATAAAATTATAAAATATCTTATAAAAAATCATCAATCTTTTCTAAATGATATCTTATTTTAAGGACATATGAGAGTATTTTTTTTTCAAGTAGTAAATTAATCATGAGAAAAGACCTCTATGGAGATGAAAGAGAAACAAATTGTTGGAAACTTTAGAGTTTAAACGGGAGTAATGTGTTTGAGGATAAAAAAAATGATTAAAAATAGTTTATTTTAAATTTTTTTACTAAATTTGATGTCTTAAACAAGTTAAGATTTGGTATAAACTTTTAAAAAAAATAGCTTAAGTTTAAAATTTCAGCTATCTCAAACTCACATTGGCATTCCTTTGTATCTAAAGCTAAAATCTCCTATAAAATACCAACCATAACAATAGGCAACCTAACAATAAATATGTGGCATTCATGTAAAATCATATTCCATACCAGTTTTACGTGATAACCAAGAGACAATTAACTCAACAAGATAATCACTAAATCTATAGTTTTTATTTTTGGCATTTTTGTAATAATTTATGGTCATAACATTTTAAAATTTTGTAATGCTCTTGAAAGCCAAATTGAATGGTTGTTAATGGATGATAATGGCCAATATTTTATTAATAACATGTGTTTCTTTTGTACTTTGTAATATCATAGGTTAAGAAATTTATTCTAACATTTGGTATCAGAGCAACAATTGCCTGTATTTCGTTTGATTTCCTTAATTTTGGCTTTTGAATCGTGAAAAATGGTGTCCAAATGAATGAAAAACGACCGGGTCTGCGTATGGGTCGGGTTTGACCCGCTAAAGGTTGAAGATGATGAACATACGTTTTGTGCTAGCTGGGTGTCAAACCCTTCACCCCGAGAAGGCTATAATATGTGCAAACCACTAAACCAGTAAAGCTTTTCTGATATGTAGTTGTTTTTAATACGTTATATACTCATTCTACTTTACAGTTTTTAGAATTTTGATTTAATTTATGCATGAATATATTCTGGAAAATTTTATTCTATGCATATATATATGAAATCAAATGCATAATATTATATTTCAATTATAAAATTATATGAGAATCTTATTCATAATTATATTGTATCTTGATTTTGAAATACAAAATATCATTTATTCTCATATAATAAAGTTTTATGTCTAAGTGATCTTTATAATTTTGATTAATTATGGATTAGCCACAACATCTATATTTGATTAAAATTATATATTAAGTTGGTTAAAGATCATATAAGGAATTAGACATAATATTGTAATTAATTATACTTATATAATGAATTTTATCTCACAAGAATTTTTATTATATCTGTATAATTAATTGGGATAAAATGACGTATTATTTTTTCATGATTTACCCATAGGCATCATGATGTATGTATAATTTGTCGATTTTATCATAAAGTAAATATTTACGATAGAAATTAAATTATTTTCATGTTGTACCCGTAAAGCATGAATATTGAGCAAGTAATTTGATTATTCTATCATAAGGTTTAATTGTTTCTTATTGAATTAAAAATTTAGCCCACAGACAATTTTTATGTCACAAGATTCAATTTTATGGTATGTTTACATTGGTAAAAGATACAATTAAGATTAGTATGCCTCAAATTTTGACATAAGCCTTTGGATTTTGCAGCTTCTCAAACTATTAATTTTTCTGATATTCAATGTGATGTTCCCGAACTTAAAGGAGATAACTATAAGATATGGAAGGAGAGAATTCTTCTACAATTGGGGTGGATGGACATAGACTATGCTATAAGGAAAGACGAACCACCTGCAATCACAAATGAAAGTAGCCCAGCTGACGTTGCGCTATATGAGCGGTAGGAGCAATCCAACCGGCTCAGCATGATGTTCATTAAGACCAAAATCTCGGCTGGGATACGTGGTTCTGTTGACCAACACGAAAAGGTCCGAGACTTGCTTAAGGCCATTGGTGACCAGTTCATCACTTCAGATAAGACTTTAGCAAGCACCTTGATCATGAAGTTTTCTTCTCTTCGGCTCACCAGTGTGAAAGGTGTGCATGAGTACATCATGAAAATGCGAGATATTTCAGCTCAACTTAAGAAACTAGAGGTTGATATGTCTGAGTCCTTCCTAGTGCATTTCATTTTGAACACCCTTCCACATGAATATGGGCCATTTAAGATTTCCTACAACACACATAAAGATAAATGGTCTATCAATGAATTAATGACCATGTGTGTTCAGGAAGAAGAAAGGCTTATAATGGAGATGGGTGAGAGTGCATTGCTGACTACTGCTTATGGGAAGAACAAAGCAATTAAGTCTCAAGCTAATCAGAAGGGAAATGGTAAAATACCACCTCAAGATGATATTAAGAAGGTGGCAAAGTGTTTCTTTTGCAAGAAGAAGGGACACATGAAAAAGAATTGCCCCGGGTTCCAGAAATGGCTTCAGAAGAAAGGTAAATCAATCTCATTAGTATGTTATGAATCTAATATGGTTAGTGTTAATATTAACACCTGGTGGATTGATTCTGAATCTACTATTCATATTGCAAATTCTTTACAGGGTATGCAAAACCTAAGGAAACCAGTGGGAAGTGAGCAAAGCATTTTATCAGGCAATAAGCTAGGCTCACATGTGGAGGCCATTGGAACTTGCATTTTGACTTTAAGTAGTGGCTTTATTTTAAAATTAGAAAGGACTTTTTATGTACCAAGTTTTTCCCGAAACTTGATTTCTATTTCAAGGCTTGTATCGTTTGGATATTCCTTTAATTTCAAAGGCACATCATTTGAGTTATTTTATAATTCTGAATGTGTTGGGAATGGTATCTTGTCTGATGGTCTTTATCTTCTTGGTTTACAAAATAATGTCACTTATAGTTCTATGCATATTCAAACTGGTATTAAAAGGTGTAATATTAATGAGAATTCCTCTATGTTATGGCACCGGAGATTAGGACATATCTCCATTGAGATGATTAAAAGGTTAGTGAAAGATGGGGTACTCAATACTCTAGATTTTGCTGACTTTAAGACTTGTGTGGACTGCATTAAGGGTAAACAGACCAACATGTCTAAGAAAGGTGCTAATAGGAGTTCAAGCATATTAGAAATAATTCATACTGATATTTGTTGTCCAGATATGGATGCATGTGGTCAGAAATATTTTATCACCTTTATAGATGATTATTCACGATATATGAATGTTTATTTGCTTCATAACAAATACGAAGCATTGGATGCCTTCAAAGTCTTTAAGGCTGAAGTTGAGAACCAATGTGGCAAGCAAATAAAAATAGTGAGATCAGATAGAGGTGGAGAATACTATGGCAGATATACTGAGAATGGACAAGCACCTGGTCCTTTTGCAAAGTTTCTTCAAGAACATGAGATTGTTGCCCAATACACTATGCCTGGTTCTCCAAATCAGAATGGTGTGGCAGAAAGAAGGAACCGGACATTATTGGACATGGTGTGGAGTATGCTTAGCAACTCCAATCTTCCTAAATCCTTGTGGGCTGAAGCACTAAAGACAGCAGTGTATATATTAAATCGTGTTCCAACCAAGGCTGTCCCAAAGACACCTTTTGAGTTGTTTAAAGGTTGGAAACCGAGTTTGAAACATATGCGCGTTTGGGGTTGTCCGTCTGAGGTAAGAATATATAACCCATAAGAGAAGAAACTTGACCCGAGGACCATTAGTGGGTATTTCATTGGATATGCCGAAAGGTCTAAAGGTTATAGGTTTTATTGTCCACATCATATTACTAGGATTGTGGAATCAAGAAATGCCAAATTTATTGAAAATGATTTGATCAGTGGGAGTGATCAATTGAGGGACTTAGGTTCTGAAATTGATTATATAGAATCTCAACCTTCCACATCAAATGAAAGATTGGTTGTAATTCATACCCCTCAAGTCCAAAGGGATGATGAACAACACATGATTGGCATTCCACAAACTGTTGTTGATAATCCAGTAGATCAAGTTGATCATCAAATTCATGAAAATGAACAACCAGTTGAACAACATGATCCCCAAGAAAATGTTGATGCAACATTAAGGAGGTCTACTAGAGTAAGAAAATAAGCTATTCGTAGTGATTATATTGTATATTTGCAAGAATCTGACTATAATATTGGAGCTGAAAATGATCCTGAAACTTTTGATCAAGCCATGAGTTGTAAAGAGTCAAATTTATGGTATGATGCCATGAAGGATGAGATGAATTCTATGCAGAGTAACAAAGTTTGGAACCTTGTAGAGTTGCCTAATGGGGCAAAGGCCATTGGATGTAAATGGGTCTTTAAGACCAAAAGGGATTCATTAGGCAACATTGAGAGATACAAGGCAAGACTTGTTGCTAAGGGATTTACTCAAAAGGAAGGAATAGATTACAAAGAGACTTTTTCTCCAGTATCTAAGAAAGATTCTCTTCGTATAATCTTGGCATTAGTTGCTCATTTTGACCTTGAGTTGCAACAAATGGATGTGAAAACAGCTTTTCTTAATGGTGATTTAGAGGAGGAGGTTTATATGAAACAACCTGAAGGTTTCTCCTTTGATAGTGGTGGAGCTATTTCATGGAGGAGTGTTAAGCAGTCTTTGATTGCTAATTCTACCATGGAAGCTGAGTTTGTTTCTTGTTTTGAGGCTACATCACATGGTGTATGGCTTAAAAGTTTTATTTTTGGGCAGAAGATAATTGATACTATTTCAAGGCCTTTAAGAATTTTTTGCGATAACTCAGCTACTGTCTTTATGGCTAAGAATAACAAAAGTGGAAGTCGAAGTAAGCACATCGACATTAAGTACTTAGCCATTAGAGAAAGAGTAAAAGACAAGAAAGTGGTCATTGAGCATATAAGCACTGAGTTGATGATCGCTGATCCTTTAACTAAGGGCATGCCACCGTTTAAATTTAAGGATCATGTAGAAAGAATGGGACTTGGTTCCACTTTATGATTGTATACTTATATGTTAAAATTGAAACTTCTATATTATGATATTTTCTCATATTTGGGTGCACATTGATTTATTTGAGAAAAATTATGTTTTGGACCAAGAATAAACATTTGGTTTATTCATTAAGTTTTATCACCACTTTGAGTATATTGCTTGGGAAATTGAGTATATTGTAATACATGGATGATATTACTCGTTATAAGAGGAACTATCACTATAATTCATATATTCATTTCTTAAGAAGATTGAGCATTAAGTCAAAATGTTCGGACCAAGTGGGAGAATGTAATAATTTGTGGTCATAACATTTTGAAATTTTGTAACGCTCATCTGTTTTGAAAGCCAAATTGAATGGTTGTTAATGGATGATAATGGCCAATAATGAATTGTAACAGCCAATAATGAGTGGTAATGGCTGGTAAATGCATTCTTGATGGTAGAATGCCTATATAAGCACATGAATTTGGTCCCTGAGCTCATCCCTTCGAATTCAGTCTTATACACCATCTAGAGAGAGGAAGAGAGAGTTTGGAAGAACCAAAAGAAGAAACTCTTCATGACAATGGCTGGAGGTATGATTTGATTTGTAATTTCCGCATTTTATTAATAACCTGTGTTTCTTTTGTAGTTTGTAATATCACAGGTTAAGAGATTTATTCTAACAATTTTATTATAATTTATACTTTAATTTAATTATCAATTGGCATTTCAGTAGTTATATTTATATTCTATTATATTCTTTTATTACTTTTTATGATTTTTACTAAATTGACAATTCAAAAGTTTACACTAATATTGATATCTTAAATGATTTACTTATTATTTTATAAAACGATTATTAATACGTACTTCTATTTTTTATGTTTTTGTTACTATTACAAATTTGTATATATCACTATTCCCGTTTTTTAATCAATTTTATGAAATTTTATCACTCCTCATTATTATTTATTTTAAGTAGTCTTAAGTTTTTCTTATTGATTTTTATTTTCTGTTATTGGTGTAAAGTATTAATTAACTGCGTTAATAACTAGTTTTCACCTGAAAATTGACTTGCGACCTTGGTCGGTTTCTTTTTTCAACTATAATTTTTTTTACTCAGAACATGAATATGAATGAAAAAAAAAAAGAATAAAGATGGGTCATTATTACGTGTTAGAGACAATGTATGGGCTAAACATATTACAATTTACTTTTCCAATTAGTTGAACAAAAACATGGGGAAAAGGTCAAAACAGAACAATATCACTATTGTATTGCATGTGATACATAGGATTAACTAAGTTTTTAATGCTTGAAAAAAAATTGACAATCAAGCTAGGTTTCTAATTGCATGCTTGCTGCATCCTGATCTGGGCAATGCCTCATCATTTGCATCCTCCCTTTTTGGTTGTTAGTTGTTACCCATTAATGCAGCAACACACCAAAAACAAATCACTCACATGCACTCTCATTAACCAACCGGCTGGTCCGGCTGGGCATCACAAAAATAAGAACTCATTTTCACGAGACCACATCACCACACTCTCACACTCCATGGTTTTTTCTCAATTTCTCTCACCTTCACACACTGAAACACTCATATCACACATAATTAATTGTTATTAATTCCTTTTGTAAATTATAAATTTTGAATTTGTGATATAGACATTGGTTGGAACCATGCATAGGCATATATGTGTGGAGCTTGCACTAGAGCAGCTAAGAGCTACTTCAAATTGAATATTATTACACATTTTGTAACTCCAGGACGTGACGGGTTGGAAATTGGTCATTGTGGCCTATGTTTAGCAAAGGACACTTTATTGGCTCCATATACATTGTCCATGGGAGGAATTAGCTAGTAAACGTGTAATGCAGTTTACTCAGAGCTGGGTCACGTGTAATACATGTTAGCAATGCTGCTGTGGGGTATATCATTATGCTAGTGTTTCTTCATTGAATCATTGTAACTTAGTATATATCACTTTTTTTATATATGAGAATATCTTATAGTATCACTTAGTCAATTTGCAAAATTAAAATTAAAGTTAATACAGCGGGAACCTCAATTAGGAAGACAATAGTAATAAAATGATTTTTATATACTGTGGAACAATAGCATTGAGAAACATAATTTCATGCGTACACTATACTCGATTGAAAATTATGTACCAAAAAATAATACTCAATTGAGAATTGATGACTCAAACAAGTTAAGCAATTATTCATATCTGAATGGCATTATGACAATGCATGCACATTGAATTATCTTTATAAACAAAGCAATCATTTCAACATGCCTATATCATAAAAATACAACTGTAAAGAGCAGTTGGCTTCCATAATCAATCTTGACCAAGTTTATTGCCGTATCATCAGAACCTATATATTAATTGTAGTCCTTTCACCAACCGACATGAGATGCCTGCCACAGCTTGCTAGAACCTACATTTATTATAAAAAGTGACAATATTTATTGCATATACTAGGACTTCTGGAAAATTAACCAGAGTGTTACGAAAGCAAGAGTAACCAAGTGATATATAGAAACATGGTCCAGTCGAAGATAGTAGTATCTTAATTGCATTTATTTATGGTTGTCGTGGATTTGTTATTGTCTATATGTTGGTTTTGTTTTGTGTAGTCGCTTATCGACTTTGATTTGTGCCGTGAACTTTTGTGGATGTTAATTATAGATCTTATCTGTTTGGAATACTTTCCGGAGAAACATAATTTGAAGTATGGTGTGATGTTTTAGCAAGCATTATAAATAAAATCTACAAGCGTTTTCAATTTTTTCGCTCGTTTTCTGATCATTTTCATATTGAAGTAACTTCGATTTTGACTTCGTCAACTGGTTTGTTACTGCATCACTTCAATGAATCTGTTAGTTGAGTATTTATTTAAGGTCCTCATTCATTCTTTGTAGTACATTACTCATTCTATGGACGAAAAGGTACAAGCATGATATTGTAAATCTGTAGATTTTATTTATAAACACAAATACAATTATGTAAAATTTTCAATCAATAATAAAAACAGTCGTTATGCTCCTCAGGATGTATGCACACGCTGAAACATCGTTAAATCTCAGGCTGTGTGTATGCGTATTCTAATATTGAGCATTTCAACTGCTATTGTTAACAACTGATATCAGTTCAAGCTTAACACTAATGTGAAATTTGAAGTGGGAAAGTTTAATGAAACTAGGAATTTTGGATTGTGGTAGAGGATTGTTGACATAAGGTTTTCTAAAGGTGTTGAGTGCAACAAAACCTATTGGCATGGATGATTGGAATTGGGAGAAGTTAAAGGAGAGGATTGCGATGACCATACGATTGTGTTTGACAGACAAGGTTCTTTATCACTTCATGGATCTAATATCTTTGAGGGAGGTACGGACAGTATATGTCCAAGTTATGAGAAGTAATAGAAAACTTCCTCAATTCTTGTGGATTGAAGCATTAAAGATAGATGTGTATATATTAAATTGAGTTCCAATCAAGGCTGTCTTAAAGACACCTTTCGAGTTATTCAAAGGTTGAAAATCGAGTTTGCGACATATACGCGTTTGGGGATGCTCATCTAAAGTAAGAGTTTATAACCCACAAGAGAAGAAACTAGACCCAAGGACTATTAGTGGGTATTTCAGTGGATATGTTGAAAAGTCCAAAGGGTATAGATTCTATTGTCCATCACATAGCACTAGGATTGTGGAATCAAGAAATGCAAAATTTCTTAAGAATGACTTGATTAGTGGGAGTGATCAATTTCAGGACATTGCTTTTGAAAAGGATCACTATGAAAAGAATGACATATTCAGATCAAACAGCGGAAGCTAAATATTATGAGCGTACCTCCAGCCATTGCAGATCAAACTCGAAGCGGCACATACACGAACCCGAAGGCAGCTTTGTTCTTCCAGACCCTTACTCACTCTGAATAGATGGTGTATTTTTCTGAATAGAGAAGTGGGTTTGATGATACAAAACTGAGAGCACCCCATCCTATTTATAGAGTTTGTCCATCACGGAGTTCAACTAATTCGTTATCAGAACGTGAGCTTGAGGATAGAGACGTGAGTTTGTTGCTGAACATTGTTGAGATAAGGGTTGAATGTGGAAGAAAAAAGAACCAGATTCAGAAAATAAATTCCTGAAAAATTGCAACGGGAAAAAACAAAAAAGCAGAACGTGGAACGTGGGCCATTCCATCATTCTCCCACTTGGCCCATTTAACTCAACATCAATCGTAACAAGAAACATAATATATGAGTCATGGTGATAGGTCCTCTGATGATGAGTAATATCTTCAATGTACCACAATATATCAAGTCTCTCACCACTAGCTCTCAACTTAATGAATGAACCATATGTTTATTCTAGATCTAAACCGAATGATTTTTCTCGAAATAAATAAATATGTACACAAAACCATATGAGAAAATATCTAACTGAATAAGAGTTTCATTGAAAATAAAAAATGTACGTACAATGAAATTACATCATGGAACCAAGTCCCATTCATACTACATGATCCTTAAAATTCTTTGGTGGCATGCCTTTAGTTAAAGGATCAGCAATCATCAACTCAGTGATGATGTGTTCAATGACCACTTTCTTTTCTTTAACATGTTCTCTTATGGCTAAGTACTTGATGTCGATGTGCTTACTTCGACTTCCACTTTTGTTGTTTTTAGCCATAAACACCACAACAGAGTTGTCACAGTATAACTTTAATGGCCTGGAAATAGAATCCACAACTCTAAGGCCAAACATGAAACTCTTCAACCATACACCATGCGAGGTAGCCTCAAAACAGGAAACGAACTCAGCCTCCATAGTGGAAGTAGCAATTAAGGTTTGCTTGACACTTCTCCAAGATACATCTCCATCGGCTAACATAAAAATATAACTGGATGTTGATCTTCGTGAATCAACACAACCAACAAAGTCTGAATTGGAGTAGCCAATCACTTCCAGACAATCAATCCGTCTATAAATGAGCATGTAATCCTTTGAAGATATCTCATCACTTTCTTTGCATCTTTCTTGTGGTCAATACCTAGATTACTCTGATATCTTCCCAAAACTCCAACATCATATGCAATGTCAGGTCTGGTGCAAATTTGAGCATAAATAAGGCTTCCAACAGCTAAAGCATATGGAGTATTCTTCATGTGTTCCCGCTCAAAATCATTTTTCGGGCATTGACTCAAAACGAGTTTGTCACCCTTCACAATGGGAGCTATACTTGGTGAATAATCTTTCATGTTAAATCTCTCTAAAACTTTGTTAATATAAGTCTCTTCAGACAAACTCAAAATGCCTCGAGATCTTTTCCTATGGATCTTAATGCCAATGACATAAGATGTCTCTCCCATATCCTTCATATCAAAGTTCTTTGAGAGAAATTGTTTCACCTCATATAGCAAACCCTTATCATTAGTTGCAAGCAAAATGTTATTCACGTATGACACAAGAAAGCAAATCTTACTCCCACTGACCTTTTGGTATATACATTGATCCATGATGTTCTCTTCAAAGTCAAATGAAGTGATAACATCATGAAACTTTAGATACCATTGGCGGGAGGCTTGCTTCAAGCCATAGATTGATTTATTAAGCTTGCAAACTAAGTGCTCACCTTTAGTAGAAGAGAATCCTTCAGATTGTTTCATGTAAACCTCTTCCTCTAGATGACCATTAAGGAATGCCATTTTCACATCCATTTGATGTAACTCAAAGTCAAAATGAGCTACTAATGTCATAATTACTCGAAAAGAATCTTTCTTAGATACAGGAGAAAAAGTCTCTGTGTAATCAATTCCTTTGGCAACAAGTCTTGCCTTATGTCTCTCAATGTTGCCTTGCGAGTCTTTCTTGGTTTTAAAAACTCATCTACATCTAATGACTTTTACACCACTAGGCAACTGTACGAGATCCCAGACTTGGTTAAACGCCATAGAATCCATCTTATCTTTCATGGCATTATGTCACAAGTTTGATTCTTTAGAACTCGTGGCCTGTGAAAACGTTTTAGGATCATTTGCAGCTCCAATGTTGTAGTTTGATTCTTGCATATACACTATATAATCACTAGGAATTGCTGACCTTTTGACTCTAGTAGATCTTCTTAATGTTACCTCATCACTTTCTTGAGGAACTTGTTGCTCCACCGGTTGTTCAGTAGGTTGTTCAACATTATCTTGATATTCCTCATCAATAACTTGATCTGTATGATTGTTTCCAATAATTTGTGGATTTTCAATCATTGGCTGTCTAACACCTGTTTATACTTAAGGGGTGTGAATGACAATCAATCTGTCACTTGAGCTAGAAGGTTGAGCTTCATAGTGATCCTTTCCAAAAGCAATGTCCTGAAATTGATCACTCCCACTAATCAAGTCATTCTCAAGAAATTTTGCGTTTCTTGATTCCACAATCCTAGTGCTATGTGATGGACAATAGAATCTATACCCTTTGGACTTTTCAGCATATCCAATGAAATATCCACTAATAGTCCTTGGGTCTAGTTTCTTCTCTTATGGGTTATAAACTCTCACTTCATATGGGCATCCCCAAACGAGTATATGTCACAAACTTGATTTCCAACCTTTGAATAACTCGAAAGGTGTCTTTAAGATAGCCTTGGTTGGAACTCAATTTAATATATACACAACCGTCTTTAATGCTTCAATCCACAAGAATTGAGGAAGTTTCCTATTACTTCTCATAACTTGGACATATACTGACCATACCTCCCTCGGAGATATTAGGTCCATGAAGTGATAAAGAACCTTGTCTGTCAAACACAACCGTATGGTCATCACAATCCTCTCCTTTAACTTCTCCCAATTCCAATCATCCATGCCAATAGGTTTTTTTGCGCTCAACACCTTTAGAAAACCTTATGCCAACAATCCTCTGCCACAATCCAAAATTCCTAGTTTCATTGAACTTTAGCACTTCAAATTTCACACTAGTGTTAAGTGTGAACTGATATCAGTTGTTAACAATAGCATTCAAAATGCTCAATATTAGAATACGCACACACACAGCCTGAGATTTAACGATGTTTCAGCGTGTGCATACATCCTGAGGAGCATAACGACTGTTTTTATTATTGATTGAAAATTTTACATAATTGCATTTGTGTTTATAAGGGTTTGTTGCTGCTATTGTTGAGATTTTTCGTTGAATGTGGGCTTGAGGATAGGGACATGAGTTTGTTGCTGAACGTTGTTGAGATAAGGGTTGAATGTGGAAGGAAAAAGGACCAGATTCAAAAAACAAATTCCCGAAAAATTGCAATGGGAAAAAACAAAAAAACAGAACGTGGAACGTGGGCCATTCCATCACGAGTCGCTCTACTCTCAAGGACATATGCATACATGACGAACAATTGTACATGAAGCAGAAATTGTATGGGTTGGGTCATCTCAATGAGTGTGAGATGGTGAAGCTTCATAAGAGAGGACTTTTAAAGGGAGTTTGGAGTTGCAAGTTAGACTTGTGTGAGTACTTAGTGCTTGGGAAATAGTCTAGAGTACATTTTAAAGCTGCAAAACACTCCACTAAGAGGGTTTTAGACTATGTGCATACTGATATGTAGAGGCTTACTAGAGATTTATCCTTAGGTGGTTCCCATTATTTTGTCACTTCCATTGATGATTTTTCTTGCACGGTCTGAGTGTACTTCATGAAACAAAATCTTCTTTTGGAAGTTCAAGCTACGATAGGCTAAGGTGGAGAACCATATTAGAAAAAAAAATCAGGTACTTGAAATCTGATAACGGTAGGGACTAAGGAGTACTCATAATTTTCAGAAATTTTGTGAGTAACATGGCATTTAGAGACACTTCTTAATGCGGAAAACACCATAACAAAAATGGTGTTGCAGAGAGGATGAGTAGATCCCTTAATAAAAAGGCCTGGTATCCGAGGTTGAATGTTGGCTTTTCCAAAGGCTTTTAGGCAGGGGCAGGGAATATGATATGTTATCTACTCAACTGATCACCATGAGTTTCATTCGATGGGAAAGTTGCAAAGGAAGTCTAGATAGTTAACCCAGTTGATTTTAATAATTTAAGAATATTTGGGTTTCTTTCTTTTTTTTTGTGTGCATATATTCAACTGTGAAAGATCTAAACTTGATCCAAAGTCAAAAAATGTGTTTTGTAGGTTATTTCAAAGGCGTGAATGGGTTTAAGTTTTGGGATCTAGCTTCCAAGAATAGTTTAATGGTGTTTTATTTTATAAATATTGTTGTAATCCTATTTTTGTTTTTGATTTTGTCAATCAATAATAGAAACAATTACATTGGTTTTGATGATTTATACACACTTGTCCAATCTCGTTAAATTTATGTTTGTTTGTGTGTGTGTAATTATTCTAAGCTTTATAATTCTAGATACTTTTGCTCACACTCAAATAGCACGTGTGTATATATATATATATATATATATAAAGTAGTGTTGTATTGGGTCTTTGATATGGAAATCATGGTTAATCAGAAAATGAGCATGAATTTATAGATCAAATATGATGTTTACGAATATAGTCTCCGAGTAATTTAGATTTTGTAATGCGTATGATAAATGCTCATCATGTAATTAAAATTTAAAATTAAATGAATATATAAATTATGTTAGATTTCAACTTTATAAGAAAAGAATATATTTAAATATTGAATTTGATTTAATAACCAACTCAAAATATATTTAATTCAATTTAACAACTAGTTCAAAAAAAATATTTAAATATTTTTAATATATATTTTTAATTTGATATGATAACTAGCTCTTTTTTCTCGATTATCTCAAACCATCCTCCTTTTATTTTTATTCATATACTTAATTTTCTTAATTGATTATCTATTTCAATATATCATTTTTATCTTTATTTCTATGTTGGATTTCAATATTTTCAAAAGAAATTATCATTAGCTAAAATTAACTTTGTATCATAATATACATTATTTATTGTAAATTCAAAATATGGTATATGTGTTCAAAAATATTTATTCATTATGAATTTTAATAATAATATAATTTATAAATTCAAAAGTATTTTGTATATATCATGTGGTGCACCAAGTACTTTATTGCTCTCTCTTGGTGTGCCTTTTGATGTGATAGGTAATCTTTTTCATTAACTCCTTTCTCATGAAAAAGATATTTTCTATTGAGATAGACGGAACCTCATTGATGCCTTTGCCTAATAGCATAAAGATACTATTTTGAAACTTAATATTTTGTTTTGCATAATCAAAATATAAGAGGGTTCTTATTCATCTCATGACTTAATAAGACTTGATTAATTTGCTGGTCTCTAAATTATTTAGTAGATTGTTGATGGATTGACAAGTGTACCAATTCATCCCAAGTAATAAAGCTAAAATGGAAGTACGAGTGTTAAATCCATATGGACTTTGTTTGTACTTATGTAGATGAATAATTGATTAAGAAAAAGATTTAAAAAGGTTATAGAAAAATAGTAATTTAAATTAACATAAAATTAAATCAAACAAGAGGAGAAATTAAACAAGAATTTAAATTAAAAGATACAAAAGATGAGAAAATCCAATATTATTGTAGAAGGAAATTCAGAAGATGAAAATATCGAGAACTTAGCCTACCAGAGTTACTCTTTGATGTAATGTTAATGATTTTTCTCTATTTATAACTATTTCAATTTACACCTGCATTTACTAGTATATTCTAACTTTAGTCCCCCGCATGAAATAGCCTAATTTATCTATTTTCTCTTCCAAATCCCTTTGCAGAGTTAAAATAGTAAATTGTATTAAGAATAAGATGTATAACAGACAAAACAAATATCAACTTATTTTTAGTGATGACTTTATTTAGATACCATTTTCCTAGTTCTATTAGAAAATAACGTTTCCTAACGCTACCCTTAAAACTTATCATGCAAATGGGTGATCAAGTCACAAGTAATAATATTAAACATAGGAAAATATAATGCAAATGCAATATTCATAAATAGATAGAAAGAGAAATTACATAAAGAGTAGTTGGCTGTCAAGTTTCCAACAAAAGGGATTTAGTCTCTCATAGTCATAAGAACATTTATAATTGCAAGATGGGAATATTTAATGAAGGAAAATAAGATAAGAAAATGGAATGAAGGAATGACTCCGAATGATTACTTCTCCTTCTTTTAGCCTGTGTCTTCTATAAAGAATTGTATTCTCTATTTTTGTGTGTCTTTTCTTTCTTCTATGTCCTTCTTTTATACGTGTAGATTAGTGGGCTTCTTGCACTAAATACGCCTTTACTTTCCTTAATTAACCATGTTTTTTCTTAATTAGTCCACTTTACTTAATTAACCTGTTTTCCTTGATTAGTCTTCTTTCCTTAATTAGTTTTGCTTTCCTTAATTAGCTCTGCTTTCCTTAATTAATTCTTTATTTTACTCACTAAGCTTCATCACTTTTAATATACTCTGCACAAAAACTTAAATAATGTTAATTTAACAATTATTTGCTCAAAAAGAAAAAAATTAAGAGAGAAAAATTACAAATTCTTATATAATTTAGCCCCCAAAGTATACTCATAATTAGCAGTTATTATAAGTCTCAAAACTATTTTTTAATTGGTTTCCTACATTAAAAAATAAATCTATGAGATTAATTTATGGTAGCTTAAAACTGTCATAAAATTAGATTTTGTGAAGATTTTAATAATCTTAGGATTTTAATTATAAAAAAAACTTATGTCCTGATTGAGGTGATTTTTAGTTGAGTTTCAAAATTTTTACAAAACAAATAACTTAAGCCTCGTTCGAAGGTTTGTTGATTATTGTTTGTGGATTTACACTCTCATACTTCTCCCATAACATCCCTTCACCTCCACCACTCTTTGCCATCTCGTCGTTTCCTAATGCCGGTCAACCACTAGTGGTGGTGACATCGAATCTTAGGCTGCCACCAGTGGTGGTGTTGTCATTGGACCTTGCAACTCCGCGCCCACCACCACCAACCTCCCTTTTATTAGATCTGCTTGCCTAAACCACTACTATGCCACCACCAACCTCCCCTTCACCAAATTGGTTCGTCCAAACCACCACTTACCTCCCCTTCATCAAATCCGCCTGCCTAAACGACCATTGCACCACCACTAGCCTCCCCCTTCAAGTTCCCATACACGTTTTGTGGCAGGCTATGAATTACGATCTGTGTGGTGTTGGCGGTGAAGGAGGTTTGTGGATTGCAACGAGATGTGTGTAAGGTGGTTTGTGTTCGATGATGACAACAATTTGTTTGAGGAAGTATGACAACAATTTAAGGATTTATTCTTGTGTTGCTGAGTTTGGTGTTGGATCTGTGTGGTAGTGTTTTAAGAGTAGTGATTTGTAAGTGGACCATGACCAATGGGTCTAAGCCCATTGGATTCTGGTATGAATTTGGCAACGATGGTGGTTGCAGAGCATCATTTTTTATAGTAGTGGTATGGTGAAAGGGAGGTGAGTAGGTTGTTGTTGAGATAGTCATGCGATAGGGTGATGGGGACTGGGAAGGTAGAGGGCAAAACTGTTAGGGTTTGAAAATCAAAGTTAAAATTCATACTCAAAACAAAAATTGGCTTTGATTTTATAAAATTTCAAAGCTAAAATCAAACAACCACTCCTAATAGGACCATATGTTTTTAAAATTTTGTTTTTGTCTTTTTTTTTTTCCTTCTAATTTTAGTTTCAAAATAAACTCATTTTAGAAGTTTCATATCCTATTAAAATTAATTTAAATGTGTTTTTGTGTGGTGGTGATGATGTCAATGGTGGTGGAGGTGCTGGTAGTGGTGGTGGTGGTGACAATGACGAGGGTGGTGGTAGCTGTAGTGGAGATAGTAATGGTGGTTGTGATGATGGTGTTGGTGGTGGTATCAGTAATTGTGATGGTGGTGATGCTGGTGGTGGTTGCGGTAATGTCACTAGTGATGGTAGAAGAAACAATAGTTATTGTGGAGGCGATATTGTCAATGATAGTGGTCGTGGTGGTGGTATTTATGATAGTTGTAGTTTATAATTGTGTTTGTCAATGACGGTGGTAGGAATGAGAAAGCTCGTTATCAAATGTAGGGAGATTGTGTTGTTTAAAAACTGTTAACCAAATTCGTACATTTTTATTTTTTTGATTGTTTTGAATATGAATGTAAAAGTATTTTAAAAAGGAGTTAAAATCGTTTCAAGTTCTATTTTTGCCAAATATGTTTTTGTTTTAAAAACTATATTTGAAAACAAAAACAAAAATCTTGCTACTATCCCAAACTGGTTGCTTAAGAATTGGATTATTATTATTTTTTGTATATGGACATTTGAAAATTTTCAAATAGGAATTATTGACCATTTTGGACCATTTTTATAAACAAAGTATGAATATGAGCCTCTTTCAAAATAATTTACCAGCATGCATCTTTTTTTATCATTGACAAAGTAAAATTAATAATTTGATGGATAAATTTAAGGAGAACATGACATATATTCTTTAACGATGTTATATTTTCTTTAAACCTATCGATCAAATATGTAACTTTAATTGGTCAATAATCATAAAAGACTTGAGAGACCCTAGTTGAATAATTTAACAAAACAACTATGTCATATATATATATTTTTTAAAACCAAGAAAATGATGAACAAAATTATTTTAATTAATAATTTTGTTATTACTATTAATAATTAATAATTATAATTACATTTGATCCCTTAATAATAAAATTACGTTATCAGTAACCGTAAATAGCTAAATCTTGAGGTAAAATCCACCTTAGAGATTCCATTTTTTATCACAAATACTGGTATGAAATATCCATCCATAGAACATTCTTGTTTAATACACGAGAGCGAAAAAGACAAACATTCATCACTCTCACAGTCTCATACTCTCATTCTACACCGCTCCCACTCGCCGCCTCCATCACCACACTCCCATGCGCCACACGCTCCACGTGTCCCCACTTCGTAGCGCGTCCTATACACCTAAACTCTCCGCGCGTGGCGGAAGAAAAAGAAAAGCACTCGTTCATCGCAGCACAGTAGCGTGCGTGCATCGCATTCGTTCATTCCCTCATTCCCTCCCTTCATTAGTTCAAATTTCAAAATCGACTCGCCACTCGCACCTCACTTCTCACTTCTCACACACACACTCTCTCTCTCTCTCTCTCTCATTTTCCATTTTTCACCAAAAAAAAAAGAAAAAGAAAAGAAAAAATAAAAAAAATACAAACGTAACGTTACCTTACCTGCTCCGAGCCTCTTCCATGACACGCTCGGGCCAGAGCTGCAGCTAGCTTCGACACTGAGGTTCGTTCTCCGATCCTGCTCCCGAACCACTGCCATGGGGTGCTTCTTCGCTTGCTTCAGAGCCCGCGATACCTCCGCCGCCGCTACCACTGCTACGGTGCCTTCTTCTCGTTCCAGCAAACACAAACCAAACGTAACTAACCACTGGTCGCTACTTTTTTATTTTTTGATGTCGACTTTCCGCTATTTTGTTCGCTTTGCAGAAGCAAAGCTCGAAGCGTCATTGAATAGTTCAGCTGATTTTTTCTAGTTTTAGTTTTGGTTTTGGTTTTCATTTTCGCGATGTGAGGGTTTTGATTTTGCTGTGTGAACCAGGATGTTGCGGTCTCTCGAAATCGGTTATCCACTTTGTTTCTATCCGAAGGTGAATTTATTTTATTTTATATTTTGTTATTTTCATTATTATTTTTGTTTAATTTTGAGTGTGTTTACTGATTCTGTGGTTTGAATTTTGAGAAGAGAGAGAAGACTCTGTTATGCGTGATGATGGGAAAAGTATTGAAGTGGGATCTCTGAAAGGTGACAGTGAGGTGTGTTTTTTTTTTTTTTTTTGTTAGTGTTGACATAGCTGCAATTGTTTGTTGTGCGATTACGAGTTTTCCCGTTCTGTTTGTTGTTTTTGGAATTTGGAAATTTCTATTTGTGCTGAGTGTTGGGGCATTTTGTTCCTGTATGTGAGGGAAAAGGAGGTGCTTGATTTTGTTTCAATTGTGAACTATACTGCGTACTATTTGTGATTGTGATATTTTTGAACTTTATTTGCAATTTTATAGATGAAGTGAAATGAGAACAAGGTCAAGGGACTAGGGAGTAAGTAAGAGTAATTTGTCACAAAAGCCTAATATACTATGGAATTACAAGCAAACATTCTCAAAACAATTTGAGAATGACCAGCAATAGGACTCGAAGCTGGCTTTTTTAGATTCTGTCCTATATTTGATGGTGTACATATGTGGGGTGAAGTCCCACATTGGATAGGAATGAGAAAGTTGAACATCATATAAATGAAGGATATACCCATAAATCCGAACGTTAAAGTTTTGGGCTAAAGTATGGTGTCAGGTTCATTTGTGTGATTGCTCATAGCCCATTGGTGTAAATCTCCCCGGGGTCCTTACTTGTTTTTTTCCATTGTTTTTGCTATGTTGTTTCTTTTAAGAGGCTTTTTTAATATGGATAATGGGATTAGTTGATGCCACAGAGCAGTGAGCTGGATGAAACCTGTAGTTTTAGTTTGAAGTGAAGTGGGTTTTAAAATTGATGTCAGTATAGTTATGTTTATGGTAGGCAGTAGCAGCTCTGACTTGTGCAATAGCCTGAGATGCTTTGGCTTAGTTCATATGGTGATCGCAGTTAGTGTGTCAGACCACCGCTAACCATGGCACTCTGGCAAGCCTTGGTGTTGCATTGTGAATTTCTACCTCAAGCTTCTGTCAGCAAGGTGACTTGTAGATAACCTGACTGTACTGAGAAGCAGCATGTGTGGAAATGTTGGCCAGTTGCCACAAAATATTGGCTTCTATCTTGTTACAGTTTCATTCTTTTTCTAAATGAAATAATGAATTAGCACCTTTGAAGTTTTAAACCTTTAGTCATGTGTAATTGTGTCAAGGGAGATTTGAATCAAGTGTTTAAAATATAGAACAAAAGGAACTACATTTTGGTCACACACCTCAAACCTTGCTGTTCTTCTATGTTGTTACTGTTTTTTGTCCTTTTCTACTTTTGAGTATATCTTTTCAACAAAAGAAATGAATTTATTCAATGAGAAGTTAGCAGACATTGTTGGGTTTATGTCTGCTGACTCATTCTCCGGTCCATGCCCTTGATTACATTTGTGATGAAGTTAGCAATTTTCTGATGATGATGATGTCACAATATCATTATGTTAGTTCCATGACATATTCTTGATATGCCATGTATGATATCTAGTTATCCCTTTCATATAATTGCCAATATATTCAGTTTCAGGCACATAAATCTTTGTAACATTAGCAGCTAGATAATCTAAGATGACCAATGTGGCAATGCCTTGCTGGTGGACAAATAATAGTCTTGATAGAATGTTTCAGTAATTTTTGTTTTTCTGAATTCTTACAAGTTAAGTTCTGTTTATCACGAGTGAATATGTTTTCATTATTATACAATATTTAAAAAAAAAAACACTTTTTGAAGTTTTAAGTCACTTTTGTATTTTGTCAAGTTGTTGATTCGTACTTTAGATGGGTGCATATTTACATATGCTTTGTAAAATTTGTTTATATAATTGGATCAACTTGTTCTGCAGGCCAAGTTTCTCAAAGCTGGTGGTACCTTAGCAAGGACCCCTCTTGAGAAATCCCACCTTGATGGTCAACCTTTCAATCCCTCAACTCCTGTAAAATGTTGCGAGGAAGGGGGGGAGAGAACTGATTCCTTGGAGCAAACACCAAGCAGGTTATTCATCTCTTTGTATTGAATTTTTTTCATGCTGATATTGAGTAATAATGAATGTGAGCAAGTAACATTTTAGTCAATGTCTTAGGAAGTGGATATTTTGTTCCTTACTATTAGAACAATGGGAAACAGCTGCAGCTCATTTCAATTAAAAAAATTGTTTGTTAACAGGGACACTCTCAAAACTTGATGAAACTGATTCTCATTTCTGCCCTTTTAGATTTTTTTAATGGGAAATTTAGTCAATTTCATAGGAGGATATTTTGTTCCTTACTCTTAGAACAATGGGAAGGCCACCTTATTAACAGGGGCTGCAGTCATTATTATTAAAAAGTCTAAGAAAATCTGTTCTTTAATAAGGGTTTTGCTATAAAAAAATGATGAAATTGATTTTCATTTTTTCTCTAAGATTTCTTTTAATGAAAATTTTGTATGGGATTTTCACTGAATGTACACATGTATTGTGGTCATACCTAGTCCATTTCTGAAAATTACATATTCGTTTGCAGCTGTATCTCCAATGCGCAAAGTACTCAATGTGACCCTATTGATTCTACGGAAGGAATTAGGACAGGGAGTCTTCACAGTTTGGACAAGAATACAGCTTCTGTTTCACCTTGGCCATCGACCACATACACTAAGAGGAGGAACAAGTTTGTACGTTTTGAATGTGGCAGTGATTTATCATCCTGTGATTCATCTGATTATGGCGGACGACATATGAAGAAAACAGATTCACCAAATAATGAGAGTGCATATAAACCATCGCCTAATCCTACCCCGATGAAGCTATCTGACGAGATGCAAACTCCTGGAACAGTTTACCCTGCAACAAAAGACTTGCCAAATGGTAAGCCTCGACTTAAGTCCCAGTTTGTGTATCCAATTAACAACCCTGGTGATGATGTCTCTCTGAAGAAATTTGAGGAGAGTGAATCAGTTGAGCTGTCTCAAATTACAACTTCAACTCCTGAAAAAGGGTTAAAGAAAATGTCTTGTGAAAATGTATGTAAGGTGGAGGAAAGCTTGTCTTCCTGGTTGAAGCCTGCGGCTGTCATTCTGGAGGAGAGAAACAAGAGAATGCAGACCGCTTATAATCAGGTCCGCAAAACACCTGCTGATAGGCCTATCATTGGGATGGTTGCAGCTCACTGGAATGAGGATGAGGATTCTCAAGCTCCTCCTCCTAAGTGGTGGGATGGTAATGGCATACCAAATTCAACCAATAAGTATAAAGAAGTATGACTTATAATTATTATTTCCTACTTGAAAGAGGTTTGAATCTATATATTGCATTTGCATCTAATTTTTTGTTTATTTTCAGGATCAGAAAGTGAAATGGCATGCAACACCATTTGAAGAGAGGCTGGAAAAGGCATTATCTGAGGAGACTGTCATCTCTCAAAGGTATGCATTCTTGTTTAAGCATTGCTTTTTGCTTGAACTATATTCACTTGTAAAAGAAAAGGGTGATAAAGAAAAAGTTAGTGTGTCAAGCTTTTGTTTTTTTTTTTCTCAAATATCGTACTCTTTATAAGCCCCTCTTTTTGTATCATTGAGTTACTGAGTTTAGCACGAGGTAATGGGGATAAAAGATAACTATTATTGGTCACAGAATACCCATTTGTAAGAGCAATAATTTATAACATTCTTCCAATTTGTTATTTGTTTTGATTCAAAGGAAGGATGCATGTGGAAAATCAATTCCTTTTGATGACAACGAAGAAAGTGATACTGCACTATCTCAGCTGCAATCTTCAACTCATCCACAGTCAGTGGTGTCATTCTGACATGTCTACTGTCCATCTCTGCTCTTTTGTCTGGTTAAAGAGATATTGTGGCATTTTGTGGAAACTGAATCCACCTCGTTCAAAATGCTGATTGGTTGGAACAAACAGTGGATTATTCAAATTTTGTGGTAATATAGAACTATCAAGCTGTGTGTCACACCGCTTGTGTTGTATATAAGTGATGGGAATTATTGCGAAAATAGTATGGGCATTGGGAGTTTAGTAATGTTTTTCTCCTTTTTTTTTTCCGTTAAAAATTGAAGTAGTTCAATGTTGAGATTTACATGAACTAAATTTTTGGATATGACCTTTTGGATCCTGAATGCATATCCTTGGATCATGTTATCTTTCATGATAGATGTTAAAAATTTAAATAGACTTGAATAGTTTGTATATATATTAAAAAGGGGGAAATTAATGAAAAGGATAACTAATAACAAAATTAACGAGAATGATTAATAAAAATCTAAATGGCCACTTCCAATATTATAAAAATGGTTATTTTTTCATTTAACATTTTGCTTGTATCAGAAATTTATAAGGTGATATATGAAACATTAGCTTAGCATGGACATGTCATTTAGCTTAATGTAGAGAAGTTTCATAGAAATAGAAAATTATTGTATTGCTGTTAAATGTATTGTATGATGAATGATTGATGAATAATACAAATGAGATGTGCGGAATTAAGCTTAAGAAGAATATACACTAATTGCAAAGTTAATTGTAATTGAGTAGTTGCAAGTTGCAACCAAATCTGATCATATATAACTTTTGTTACTCCCTTGCAAGTTGGGTGGTAAATTTTCATCACATCCAACTTTGGAAGGAAGGAAAGAAAATGATACGTGTGTAAACATTTTCCTTTTGTAGCTGATTTGTTAACTTCACATGTTCAAGGGCAACACTCCAACGACATTGTGAACACTATTCAAATCTCTGACCCAGTCACAAAATGCTAATCCATACCAAACCTTTCCTAAAGTCTGAGATTTGTGCTAATAACCACCACATGCTTTGCATTTGTAGAGGACCCAAGTGCAAATGAAAATCATTTTCTAATCGAAACAACCATAAATCGATTGTGACCCCCACTCAGTGAACTTTTAGATTGTAACACAAAAAGTTTCCAACCTCAGTTTGGAGCTCAGTTTTCCATGTGTTGAATATGAAGAGCTAAGTTGGGTTCAGGTCCAGGCAATGAGCTCGTGTGTTTGTGTTGAAGACAAAGATGTTTGATGTGGTCTAGCCGATATTCAACATCAAACAAAATAGAAAGATTACCAATTTCTTTCTTCCTAGTGAACCATTCATTGCATCATCTTTTCCATTTTTCCTCTCCACCAAGACTAGAAACCAACATGTTCTCACTCACTCTATCAAGCTCCTTGTCAAGATAGAAAGCAATGGCGGTAACAAAGAATTCATTGATGATACCCATGAAGTTTAGAGTCTAGATATTTAGTGACTCTAACATCCCTTGGGGCAAGTGGTTCTTGACAAAAATGAGCAATACCCATGACAAAATTGGTCCCAACTTCCAAAATCATCTTTGGATCCTCCCCAGAGTATATAAGAGAGTTCGTAGCACCATGATCAACCATTTTTCTTTGGGTTTCTAGTCTTTCTAGTCGATCACAATCAAACATTTCTTATCAGGATCATGGTTCTAAATTGCATGAGATGCGCACGTAAAAAAATAATTATTTTTTAGGTCAACATGACATTGATATTAAGTATTATTAATTTTATTGATGATTAATTTTTGTTAAAAAACTGACCTTGATATTAAGTATTATTAATTTTATTGATAATTAATTTTTATTAAAAAATTGACCTGACTACTTATACTTAAATGACCTAGTAAAAATAATTATTTTAATAATACTTTAAAATTAAAAAGCATGTATGCCTTTTATTCAACTCATTTAAAAAACTCCAATTATTTTATCACCTTTTCTTTAAATAACTATCTTCAAGAAAAAAAAATATTTTTAAACAAGTATTAATTAATGAGTTAAATTTTTTATGTACTATTACTATAGTTTTTTATAACTCTTAACTAATTAAAATTTTTAAATATAATTACTATAAAACTTAATAACAATTGAATGATAATATAATTGTTTTTGAACTTTCAGTTCATTCTAATTAAATTTTTAATTCTTATTAAAATGATAATTAAACTTTTAATTAATAAGTAAATGTTTGAACGCAATCAGTAAGAAGAAATTCTAAAATAGAATTAAAAATATATAAAAATAGTTTTTATTAATTTTCACTTTAAGAATACTAAGTAAAACTAATAAATAAAGTTTATTTAAAATTATGAAAAAAATATGAATAATATTTCTTTGTGAACATACTATACTAATAATGTTAAATATTATAATTTTTACAAAAACATTTTATTTTTAATTTCTCAAAACCATTATTACTCGTAATTAAAAAACCAACGTGAAAGAAAAAAGGAGGGTTATAAATAAGGGTCTAAGAAATGAGGGTATGAAAGAGGGGTAGCGAGAATTGTGGCGGCGAAAGAGTGAGACACGAGAATGCTGGAAGCGGCGAAGGGAAAAGAAGGAAGAAACATGTGGATAGTAAAACGCAACCTGAACAAAACAAAAACAAAGGGGTTTCTTCATTCGACATTCTATGATGTTTTTCATAAGTAGTTTTCAATCTGAATATTCTTCCTCGCTCTCCTTGCTGCTCGCGTTCTCCCACTCGCTCTCTCCACGCGCCACCCGATCGCAAATACCCTTCGGCCTCGTGATGATTATCTGAAGGTTCTACCATTACAATCTCTCATTTTACTACTCTTTTTTTAAAAAAATTAAATAAACCTTTGCTGATTTTGAGTCTGTTTTGGTGCGTCTCTTCAACCTCTCGATTTGGTTTCAGTTGGGCAATTTTTAAGATTTATAATGCGTTTTTTCTTCATTGCAAATAAAAAATAAAGGATTTTGTTAGATGTTATTTGATTGACTGTTTTTATTTTCATTTTTAAATAAATTTGTCGCGTCTAGGGATTTTCTTCTTCTGTGTGGGTTCCTCAAAACTTTCGAAATGAAAGAGAGATTTCTACGAAAAATCCCAATTTTTGGGATTTTCACTTTCAGGGTTTTATTTATTTGAAAATTTTTCTTTCTGGGTTTTGTTTATTTGAAATTTTCACTTTTAGGGGTTTTGCTAATTTATTTGAATATACCTTGAAAGATTGTAGAACGTGTCCATGTGGAAGCTGGTGGAGATACTGGGAGTAGTGAAAAAATGATACTAATACAACACTAGCGATCTTCATGGTCTAATTATTTATACTGGGAGTAAATTGTCAAATTAGTATATGAAAAATATGTTGTCAATCATATTAGTTTATGAATGATAGAAACCATCAATTAAGGTCCTAAAATGTGCAATTTTAGGTCAAATTAATTCTCATATAATGTATGTCAGGGTCGAATTTGATTAGTTGTGGATCCAAGTGCTATTGATATTGTCTGACGTTTGTAGATCCACTAGTTGGTTGTGTTTGTGTTCTATCATAGGGAAAAATAAAATTTGTAAATTCTAACAGTCGTAGCTCATGTTTTATTTTGTTGGTGTTTCCTTTAGCTTCTTCCCTTGATTTGTGCTTTCAACACATTCTCCAGAATCTTAGGTGATAATGAGGTATTATGCAGAAAAATAGTCTCTAGGGGCTGAGTTTCTAGGGAAAACAGTAAAAAAGAGGGGGTTCTGAAACATTGGCTAGACTAGAAGTTAAAAGACAGAACTTTGATTCACCAACATGGAAAAGGAGAGGAAGAATGACAATGTCAGGTAGGATGATAAAAGTAGAAGACCACCATCGAAGAGGAAAAATTGCTCATACAAGGCAACTGCTATAAGCCTATCAGTAGTAGGGGTGGGCAAAATTGATGATATGAACTGTTAAAAAACTGAAGTGAACTGTAAAAATAGATTGGATGAACTGAATTGAATTGTGTAGTTTTGGTGAACTAAACTGTATTGCCTAACAGTTTAGGGAAACTTAACTTGGCAAGTCTGAATTGACCCAAACAACCCGAACTATTTTGAATTGTTCTCAACAAACATCTTATTTGCTTTGCCTTTTCACAATTTTTTGTATTAAAAAAGGACAGGGTGTGAGTCACATGTTGGGACTGCTAGCAGAGACCCACTTAGAGGAGGATTATTGCACACACCTGAACCATTTTTTTTTTTCCATTTTCACATTTTTTTAGTCTCATGGCTACAATTCAGAAACAGTTTAGTTTTTTGTTCAAAATTTCATTTTCTTTTAGCACATAGAGTTGACTTCAACAACAGTTTAGTTTATTTTTTTAATAGCCCTAGCTGTCAATATCATCTATGAACATCTTACAAAGGAATAGACATAGTCAAATTCTAAGGGACTTGAGTGAAATACAATTGTTTTCCTTTGTGCACTAATGTGTTGTTTTGAATTTTGAGTCATATTATCTTGTGTAGTCAAAGAATAATAATAAAAGAACAAAATAATGATGCTTTTATCTTCTGTCTTTCTATTTTGTATTAATTAAATTAAGCTTCGTTAAAAAGTGTTTACCTATGAAATAACTGTTTTTTTTTCTATTGTGTTACTTAAGGAAGTTGACTCATATGATTGGATTTTCCCTGGTAGCAATCGGTCAACTTGGGTTCAACTCTAGAAGCTCTTTAATTGTTGGTGATCTATAAATCTACACTGAAATAGCATGCATCTAAAATGATTGTGTTAGCGGATCTAAATTTGGTTTAGATGATTTGGAAGGTAAATTGCACAATTTTAATAAAAAAAATACAGATGCATGCGTTAGTGGCGGAGCTTAACAATTTTTTTTTTGGAGGGATCAAATAAAATATTTTTATAATTTATTAATAACTATCAATTTTTAGGCCTTCATTTGTTATTAATAAAAGTTAGAAAAATTATATGTAAACTTTTTTGTGAGAAAATAGCAAGAAAAATTATTTTTCATACAAACATTTTTTTTTACCAAAATTATAATAAAACTTGCAGAAAAATTTTGTAGAAAAAACTTGCAAAAGAATCATAATATTAATATAAAAAAGTCTACAAGAAAAAATTTAGTTTCAAATCTCACTAGATTTTCTTACAGTAGAATTGTTACATAAAGGTCATAAAAAAGAGTTTGAAAATTAAAAAAAAAAGTACTTTTATTTTATATATAAAAGTACAATTAATTAATGAAATATGTGATGTGTAAACCGTCTTATTATATTAATTAAAAGAGTCGATGTTATAAAAAAACTAAAAGTGCAATTATATTATTGTCTAAACAAATAATAATAAGTTGACTAAAGATTATCTTCTTTATCCCTTCTCAATAACAAAAGTTTGTAAATTTTTATACTCTTTAAATGACTTAAAATCATTAACAATTAAGACATAAGTAACTTTAAAGAAGATTTAAAACTATAATAGAAGAATTATGGGTATCAAACTAATTAGGATTAATTATTCTTTTGTTCCCTTTGTCATGCATGACAACTTTTATGAACGGACCAAGAACATTGTTGGAGTCGAGATGGACACTGCGACAATGGTGTATTTTCTTTTTTAGAACCAAAATGAGATACTCTATTTAATCTATAGGAATTAAAAAAAATTGTTGCAACTATAAAGATAAAAGTATAATTAAACCTATTTTCAATACTTATATACGTGATTTGAGTTTAATATTTATATAAAATATTTTTTATTGCCAATTGTAAAAAATATGATAAACATGACTTTTAAAATTATTATTTAAAAATTAATAAATCTATCCCACATGTTAATTTATAATTACATAACAATGTATTAATCTTTTACATCATCAATACAATACATATATTAACTATCCATATAATCATATTTTGTAAAAAATTTGAGAGGCATGACAGGGACGGTACAAATTCAATCTCTCCGAGTTTATAGAAACCTAGCAGGATTTATTAAAGTCATAATGATGGCATGCTAAATGCTTTGCAAGTCCTACCCAGAGCATTCAGGATGGCATTTATTGTTAGAACATGACCAATATGAAATCATCTTATTATATAAAATGATCGTGCGCTATTTATTATATAACATGACCAACTTTGAGTAAATTAATGGGTTATTGATTGATGATAATCAACTATTACTTTTTTGTTTGATATAATTTACATACTAGCATGGAAACTTCCAGCTCCCATGTTCCATCTTATTGCAACATCCAAATTTATCTTATAACAACCTACAGTAGGAAATATCCAGTTCACTTGCCTGAGGATTATGGTTCTCAGTCAGGATATATAGCTTGCTCCTTTAATTTTGGGAGGTTCTGAAACATCTTTGCCAGCACTTATTCATAATTAACATCTTTTCTTCCTTAGATTGATGGATGTTAAGTTGTTAACTGGGAGATTGGAGCAGGCTCGCCAATTTTTGCATTTGGGCAATGCTTCCCTGTCCCAAATCTTCTTCCACCGACAGTTACTGGAAGAGAGTATTAGAGAGAATCTTGCTAATTAATATGCTTCCGAAATACGTTGTTTCAAAATGTAACACAGATGGTGGAACTTTTTTTCTTCTTATTTTCTTTCATTACTAAGAAAACTAAAAAATATTCTATAATCTAATTCCCTTTTCAATATTTTCCCTTTCTTTTGTATTCCGAGCATGCCTACTTTAAAAAAATAATATTTGAACCTAATTTTATAATACTTTAAAAATAGTATAAGTGCCTTTCACTCAATTCATTTAAAAGGTTCTTCAATTTTTTTTATCATGCCTTTTATTTTAAATAACTAACTTCAAGAAAAAAAATTATTTTTCAAACAAGTATTAATTAACAAATTTATTTTTTTAAATATCAATAATGTAAATATTTTATATTATCAATCAATTGAAAATTATTTTAAATATAACGATTAAGATAATAATTATAAAAACAAAAAAAAACTTATTAACTTTTTATACAGAACATGTGTAATTGAATAATAATATAAAAAAAATTACACATTCAATTCATTCTAATTAAGAGATATTTAATTTATCAAAGAAGTAAATTGTTTGAACAAGAGCAATAAGAAGAAATTCTAAAATAGGTTAAAATGTATATAAAAATAGTTCTAATTTTTACTTAAAAAATACCCCGGTTAAAAATACATTAAAATACAAATTAAAAATTAATAAATAAAAATATAATAATATTAAATACTTATGCTTTTTTACTAAAAGAATTTCATTTTTAATTTCTTGAAAACCTTATTATTCAATTGAAAAACCAATGGGAAAGAAAAATGGATGGATATATAAAGGATAAATAGCCACTTTGGTTCTAGTACTTTGCATTCGGTGATAATTTGGTTCCTATACTTTAAAAATGATTAATTTAGTTCACAAAAGGGTAAATATCGCGAAAAAATGATAGATCATGTTGCTGCAAAAGTGCTGCCACCGACATCATCATTGGCATCGCGACAATAAACACTGACATGGAGAACCAAACAATGCATTTCCTATTTTACCCTTCCTCACATTCTCCCCGATTGCAAACCACCACGTCGTGGCTCCCAAATTGTAGCCACTACCAAAACCAAGATCTTCGTGCCCTACTCTCTGAAGCCAACCACTGCATCACTATTGGTCTTGGGAGCTTTCTCAATGAAGGCACACCCTCACTACGCTTGAGCCCAAGTGCAAGCCTTATCCGCTCGTCATCCTCATCCCTATCACAATGTTCATAGTGTCCATCCATTATTTTTGGTTTCTTTTTTATTTGTACAATTTTATGAAATTTTGTTACTACAATTTTTGGGTTTTAATTGTTTGTTAGATCTAAAATTGTGATTGTAATTTTGGAGGGTTTTGGATTTTAAGGGTTTCAAAAGAGGAACAAAGAGATGGAGGGGAAGGGTGATGAAGAAGGAATGATTAATGGAGAAAGAAAGAGAGAGAAAAGAAGATTTGGGGGATGAAGTGTGGCAACACTGGCAAGCATGGTAGAGGGAACCATCGTTGGTGAGAAATCAATGGAGAAGAGGGGAGGTCATCAAGGATAAGATTAAGAAGAAAAGGTAAAAACATTGTGCATTGTTGATGGATTGGCAAGTGCACCAAAGCTCCACTTTGATGTAATGTTGGAAACTTAGCCTACCAAAGCTACACTTTAATGTAATGTTAATGATTTTTCTCTATTTATAATTATTTTAATTTATACTTGCATCTATTAATATACTCTAACTTTGGTCTCCCGCATGAAAGAACTTAATTTATCTATTTTCTCTCTCAAATTCCTTTGTAGAGCTAAAATAGTAAATTGCATTAAGAACAAAGATGTATAACAGGCTAAACAAATATCAATCTATCCCTAGTGATGACTTTATTTAGATATCCTTTCCTAGTTCTATTAGAAAATAACGTTTCCCAACGCTACCCCTAAAACTTATCATGCAAATGGGTGGTCAAGCCACAAACAAGAATATTAGGCACAAGAAAGGATAATGCAAAAGTAATATTCATAAATAGATAGGAAGAGAAATTACATCAAGAGTAGTTAGCTGTCAAGTTCCCAACAAAGGGGGTTTAACCTCTCATTTTCATGGAGACTTTACAATTCCAAGAGAGGAATATTTAGTAAAGGGAAAAAGATAAGAAAGGGAATGGAGGGAAGGAATGACTCCCATTGCTTGCTTCTCCTTCTTCTAATCTTTGCCTTCTATAATGAATTGTATTTTGTTGGAATTTCTGTGTGTCTTTTCCTTCTTCTTCCCTCTTCTTCTTTTATAGGTGCAAATTAATGAGCTTCTGATTTAGTCTGATTTCCTTAATTATTCTACTTTCCTGCTTTCCTCAATTAGTCTTCTTTCCTTAATTAGCCCTTCTTTTCTCAATTAGTTTGCTTTCCTCAATTAGCTTGTTTTTCTTAATTATCCTTCTTTCCTCAATTAGCTTGCTTTCCTTAATTATTCTTGCATTTTTGGGCTTTATTTTACTCACTAAGCTTCATAAATCAATCACTTTTAATATTCTTTGCATAAAAACTTAAATGATGTTAATTTATCAATTATTTGCTCAAAAAGGAAAAAATAGAAGAGAAAAATTACAAATTCCTCTATAATTTAACTCCAAAATATACTCATAATTAGTAGTTATCAAACTCCCACAAAGTTAAATCTTTGCTTGTCCTCAAGCCAAAGGAAAAATTTTTAGAGTTTACCAATCATAGTTCATGAGATATCTGCATACATTCCAAATAACATCATTGGCCAATTCTCAAGTTCAGAGTTGTCATAAGTTCATGAAAGGAGGAGAACAATATGTACTTTAAATGAAATGGTTAGCAAGAATAACAGATCACAAGGAATAATCACCAAACTTCAGTCCTTACAAGGCTAGTGTTTCTCTCAATCCCACAAGTGTCTCGGTAAAAGTGTTTGAATTATAACAATTGAATAGTAAAATTCCCAACTTTGCACATCATCTCAGTCAATGCTATCATACATGCATAATATGGATCACTAAGGACTTTATTAGGATTGTAACGTGGCTGGACCAACAAAGAAATCATGGTTTTTTCTAGGAATCAAAGCTTAGGATCTAGGAGAGCATTCATTCCCCTAACTTATTTACAAACCACAACTTAGAATTTTTCACAACACCAACCTTATTGCTTTGCTACTCTTTTCAGCACCTTTATTTTCCTTGATGATGGTTTACCCCAAATTTTATTCTTTAAAATAACATAACTTTTTTTTGCAAATATAAAAACATTCATACTGGGCTAGAGTAATACCATATTTTGTAACTCAATTTAACTTGTGTTGTATATTTATTTTCTTGCAATAGAAAATCACCCCAAAAACATTCCCCTAAATTTGGGACAAATTTGTTTGGATCCATGAGTACTCTCCTACAACCTAGGAAAAGGTAGTTAGTAAATATCACATTTTGGGCTTGGGTTCCAACAAAAAAAATTTACATTAGGCTAAAAAAGGGTGCAAGGGATGCATTCATTCACATGATAGCTTTTTGGCTAAGTATCTGAATAAAATAACAAACAAGGCCTTGATCATCTCCACATCATACATGCATTTCAAGCAATCCAAGAATCATGCAAAATCAGAAAATTAAAACCAATCGTTCTCTCATAGTTTAAAGTTCACACAATTTACCAGTTTTCATTGAAGTATGAAGGTTCTCATTCCTTGCTTTTTTGTCAGAAATACTAACCTTTTCATTCTTGTACTGTTAGTTCACACTCCATCACTCACACTGATGCTTGCTATCACGAGAATCAACCATTCACAAAAATACTCATTAGTACGCAGTTAGTCTCACTCATGCAATCGGTTCACTCAAAATGTGTTGCAACCAATCAATAAGTATCTACCTCCCTATCATGCATCAAACTAAATTAAAACTATTAAATGAATGAATTTAAACTACTGAAATTAGATTATCCTAAATGCAAGAATTTAAAATAAGAATAAAAGAAAATGAAACCAAAAAAAAAATAAAGACAAATAAAAAGAATTAAAGAAAAATCCTAATCAAAATGGGCCTTAATCCTGTGTGGGCCCTAGATCTCAAGCTTCCTGTGCAGTAGTGATGCCCACAATGTAATCATCATCAGCTCCATTGTTACCCATATTAGAGGTGTCACCCCCCTCTACAGAAGAGGATTGGACTCCTGGCCGGACAACCTGCTGTAGAAAAGCCTCTTGCGTCATCAGTGGAGGCTTCATAGAAAGGTGAATGGATAGCTGGTGCAGGTTCTGGATGACGAGACGATAGCCATGATGGAGGCTCTACATCATCTAGACTAGATGATCCTGCTGGGAAGACGAGGAAAAAGGCTTGTCGGCTGTAGAAGAGGTGGTTGGAGGAAGGATTACTGGAGGTGGAGCTAGTGGAGTGTCTAGAGTAGTTTGGGCCTTGACTCGCCTTGGCCTAGGGAGGACAATGGAAGGGGCTGCTAGATTCCAAACTGGCTTGACTTCATCTTCTTCTAGAAACACAACCTTCAGGTGTCGCCTAGCAAGGTCAGCTTCTTGCTCAATTGCCTCCACCTTAAAGCAGGTCTTGTTATCACTGGGATACTTTATTGCCTTAAACAAGTTGAAAGTGACTTTCTAGTCCTCCACACTCATCTCCAAGTTGCCATTCTCCATGTCCACAACACATTTTGCAGTAAGCACGAATGGACAACCCAATATTAGAGGAATGTCAAGATCCTCTTCTATATCCATTATCAGAAAGTCCACCGGAAAAGTGAATTGGCAAACCATGATTAGGACATCTTCAACTACACCATATGGTCTGCTGATCGAAAGGTCTACTAGCTGAAGCATCATTTTGGTGGGAGTAATCTTCAAATTCCCAATTCTCCGACACATAGATAAGGACATTAGATTGATGCTTGCCCCCAAATCAAGGAGAGCTTTACCCACTGACACATCCCCAATAGAGCATGGGATGGTTACGCTTCCTGGGTCTTTGAATTTCTTTGGTGAGTTCTTCTAGATCACAACACTACAATTTCCTTCCACCACGATGCTCTCATTATTGATATATTTCCCTTTCTTCGTGAGGAGGTGCTTCAAAAATTTGGTATACAAAGGCATCTGCTGTAAGGCCTCTCTAAAGGGAATGATGATCCCCAACTTATTAAATATGTCAAGAAATTGAGCAAAATGTCATTCCTTATCTTTCTTTGATGGCACCAAGGGATATGGGATGTCCTTCACTGGGACTAAGGGTATCTCTTTTCTAGCCTCCATTGCTAACTGACTCTTGGTCTTAGTGGGTAAGACCTTTTCACCCTTTTCCTTGCTCTCTTCTTTCTCTTCATCACCCTCTTCTATCTTATTATTCTCTCCTTCCTCATTACTCACATCCTCCAATACTCCCTTAGCTCTCTTTTCTCTCTCTGCATTCTCCCTCCTCCGACTCTTAATGAAAATTACCTTGCACTCCTCCTTGGGATTCTTCTCTGTGTTGGCCCTAAAAATGTTCGTGGATGTTTTAGCCAATTGCTTAGCTAAATGGCCCACTTGTACCTCTTGATTCCTAATGGCAGACTCAGTCTCTTGTGATTTGATAGAGAAACCTACATAAATTGATTCAGAGTGTCTTCTAGCTTAGTGATTTTCTCATATAAATCGGGCCCTTGATTGGGAGGCCGATTAGATGAAACTCCTTGATTTCTGCTGAAGTTATTCCAGGGGTGGGATCTCCAACCTTGGCCTTGAGAGAAATTCCCCCCTGATTGTATCCTGGAGGTCTTCCTTGATGGAACCCTTGATGGTATGGATTGGTCATATAGTTTACTTCTTTGGATACATCGTCTTGGACCATGCACATGCCTGACTCATGGGCCCCACCACAGATGTTGCATCCTCTAATGTGCATGACTGAAGAATGGGCAGGTTGCACTGCCTGCAACTGTTGATGAAGCTTGCTCACCGTCTCTGTGAGGGTCTCTAGTTGCTTGGCTAGGAGATTGTTCTGGGCTAGTAGCGCAACTTGTGATGTGAGCTCGAGAAGACTCTTCTTTGTAGGTGGGTAGGCTCGATCACGAAGGATGGCATGGTCATTGGCTGCCATATTTTCAATCAACTCCATAGCTTCATCAGGTGTCTTTAGTTTGATCTTTCCACTAGCGAAGGCATCAAGTAACTGCTTTGAATGGGGTCGCAAGCCATCAATGAAGATATTGAGTTGAACCGGCTCGCTGAACTTGTGGGTGGGAGTCTTCCGAAGTAAACCATGGAAGCAGTCAAGAGCTTCACTCAATGATTCATCAGGGAATTGGTGGAATGAAGAGATCTCCACCTTTCCCTCGGTAGTCTTGGACTCTGGAAAATATCTCTTCAAAAATTTCTCCACCACCTCCTCCCATGTCCGCATGCTATCTCCTTTGAACGAGTTCAACCATCTTTTTGCTTCATCAGCCAAGGAGAATAAGTTGAGGCGGATGGCATCTTCAGGAACTCTAGCTATATTCTTTGTGTTGCAAATCTCTATGTATGTAGCAAGGTGGGCATATGGATCTTCATTGGGTAGTCCATGAAAGACATTGCCTTGGATCAACTGGATGAGAGAATATGGATAAGAGATGTTGGCAGCTTGAACTTCGGGCTGAGCTATGCTTGTGAAATATCAAGGTGTATAGGTACTAGAGTAGCAATATAATATTTAAATTATATGACATAGGAAGGAACAAAAGAGTTAAAAATGAGATATTTTATTTAAATTGTATGACATAGATGATACTGCTTATAGCAGTTGCCTTGAATGAACATTTTTTCCGATCCTTTTCAACGGTGGTCTGCTACTTTTGCCATCCTACCTGACCTTGTCATTCTTCCTCTCCTTTCCCATGTGGGAGATCTTAAGAGCATGTATAATGATAAATCAGGTGAAGAGAGATTCGTAAGCTCAGAATTCAATTCAAGAATCTCATTAAAGATGTTCTCTAGTTCTTAACATATAGACATAATATTTTTCAGTCTTCTCAAGCTTAATTAATAAATAGCACACAATCAATTTATATAAGATATATAATATCATATTGGTCATTATTCTATCAATAAATATCCTTTTGATCTTTATCGTTGTAATTATTTTTTTCTTTTAATTTCTATAATTTAAATAAAATATCTCATTTTAGTTTCAATAGTTACAATTTTTAACTCTTTTGTTCCTTCCTATGTCATAGTTACATCCAAGTGTTAGGCACAATTTATTTTTTGATCCGGAAGTCTCTTACGGATCAACGTATGAATCAACTTAATTCATAAACGGAAAAACAAACAAGGATAATTTTGTCATTTTTTTAGAATGCTGGGTGCACCAGCAATAATGCTGGGTGCACCTAACAACACTCTAAATTTATATTTTTCTGGTAAGAGTAGTGAGGAACAAAGTAGTGAAAGATTTTCTGATTTTATGAAAGACAGATGAAAGAAACAATATATTTTTACAATAAGATAGATTGAGAGACAGCGTGGTGGGAGGTTTTGGGACTATGAGAAAATGAATGACATAGTATAAATAAATTATAGATTATGGTTTCGATTAAGTTAAACTCATCATTACGTGAAATCAAATGACTAAAGTTTACCATCATTCTTTTCTTAACATAGAATTTAATGTAACTTGATATTTACTCAATATATAGTATCTTGTGTTGTCAAACAATAATGATAGCATTCGAAAGACCAAAAAAATAATAATGGCTCTCATTTTCTTTCTCTCTTAATTTCTTTCTTTGTATTTTGAATTAATTAAATTGAGCTTCAATAAAAAAAAGTTTAAATGATTTACGCTGCAAAAAATTTTTGGTATTTAATTTAAGCAATTTTCTTCCATGAAATAAATTTTTTCTTGTGTTACTAATGAAAGTTGACTTGTTTGTTTCGATTTTCACAGATAAAAATAGCACAACTTTAGTTCAAATCTAGAACTTTTGTTTTTTGGTGATCTGTAATTCTCCACTGAAATAGAATTTAAAACAATGGAGATTAAAATCAATTTATTGGCAGGCCTAAATCTAGTTTAGATAATTTGGAAGGTAATTGTACCATTTGGACAAAAAAGTTACAAATGTATATGAAGTAGGGTTAATTATACAATTTCTTTTAATTATAATTAAAAGTTTAATTGTGTCCTTCAATTATTAAAAAAATTAATTAAAAATTTTAATTATTTAAAATATTTCAATTGGGTCTCTCAATTATTTAAAAGTTCAATTAGATCCTTTAATTATTAAAAACACTATGCTTAATTCTTTTTGCATAATGAAATATATAATTTTTTATTGCACTTTTTAATAATTAGGAACCCAGTGAAAGAGCCTAGTTGGAATTTTTAATAATTGAAGGATCTAATTGAATTTTTTAAAAACAATTAAAGAATCTGATTGGATTTTTTAACAATTAAGGGATCTGGTTGAACTTTTTTAAATAAGTAAAAGATCTTAATTATAATGGAGGGAATAATTATATAATTAAGCCTATGAAGTAAGCACTACTAGAAAATATGTTTTTTACATCGATTATTTATAACTTTCAACATCGGTTATTAATCGATGTTGAAAGTGACGATGTTGAAAGTATTATCGTTAACATCAGTTTTACAAAATCGATGTTAACGTAAAAATGACAACATCGGTTATTTAAATAACCGATGTTATATAATAAGAATTATACAAAAAAGGTATCAATGTTCATAACAACGTTGACAGTTAACATCGGTTTCTACCAAACTCGATGTTAACGTATAAGTTAACATCAATTTTACTCAAAAACCGATGTTAACTTACAACGTTAACATCAGTTTTTGTTGAAAATTGATGTTAAGTTCCAAAACATTAACATCGGTTTTACACAAAAACCGATGTTAAGTTATATGTTAACATCGGTTTTTGTAGAAAATCGATGTTAACGTTGTAAGTTAACATCGGTTTTGGATAAAACCGATGTTAATGTTGGCAGTTAACATCGGTTTTGGAAAAACATGATGTTGTTTGTGAAGATTAACATCGATTTTTTTTTAAAAATTGATGTTGTTATTAGGAATTTTTTTAATACATTATCTGTTTTTTCATTAAACCCAAAAATTAACCTGCAAATAATTCAGATCACACAACACAACATATTTGCATTCTGTTTTGAAACAGTTTTAAGCAAAAAAACTAGCTAGTAAACTATCAATTGTAAAAAATCAATTGATAACTATCAATAAAGAAAGAATTTATTAATAAGTATCAGTAAAGAATATTCAATGTTAAAATGAAACATCAATGGTAAAAAATGTAAAGCAAGCTAGTAAACTAATTAAGTAAACTAAAATTACAAAGTTCCCTAACATCCTAAGTTTGATTTCTAACTTTGAGATAATGCTTTGTCCACTGGATGCGAAACGCCTTCAATCTCTCTGCTTCCAACAGTCTAACATCTTTAAAATACTGCGTGAAAAAGTAAAACATAAGTTACTAATATAATACCAATCATAGCAAAATGAAATTTGTTTGAAATAAATAATTACCGTTTCCCAATTATTCCTTAAGCTTCCTAAGATTATAGTGGACATCCAGTGCATCACGTAATAGCCACACTCAGTGCTTCCTTTTTGTCTATTACACTAAATACATAATGAAATTCAAATATTAAACGTTAACTACAAATTAGTGTACACACACATAAAATATATATAAGTAGAAACTTTCTTTAACAACGATCCACCTAGCACTAGCCTTGGATTTAGGTTGTGGAGTATCATCAAGTCCGTTCAAAGCACTGTTGAATACAAGGAACATTAAAATATTGATGTTGCTGAGTAATGATAATGCAAATGTATTGAAAAACAACACTGACCTGTTAATTATTCCTTTAAGGTAGTTGTCTGGCCTATTATGCAAGGAACAAAACCAGACAACAAGATTTTCCTTAGGCAAAACGACAAATCTGAGTGCGCGGGAGAAAAAAATTTGGTGTTTTAATTTATGAATAACACAACATCGGTTTTTTTAAAAAACCGATGTTAACGTTATAAACTTAACATCGGTTTTTATGAAACCGATGTTAACAAATTAATGTTAACATCGGGTTTTAAAAAAACCGATGTTAACATCAACTAGTTAACATCGGTTTTTTCAAAACCGATGTGAATTAACTGAATTTATTATGACCATGCTCTTGTTAACATTGGTTTTTTGAAAATTTGATGTTAACCTATTGTGTTAACATCGGTTTTTCAAAAAACCGATGTTAATAAAGTCTCGGTATTTACCATTTTGCTATCGTGTTTTTGTTAACATCGGTTTTATAAAACCGATGTTAACTTAACGATGTTGAAAGTATTTTTTCTAGTAGTGAAGATATGATAGACTTTTTTACCATTTTCGTTAAAATGCACGGATGGTAGAAAAATAATTTGTGAATATATAGACAATGCTCATAAATGTAACATTCTTTCATGGCTTGCAAAATATTTTGATGGCAGTATAAGTTGGTTCACTTAATGTTAATGATACAAGTTGAGGATAAGTGAGATGGGTAAACGATAACAAAATTCATAACAATTAATTGGAAGGTAGAAGATATACAATAATTATTTCTGTTCTATTTTTTTAATCGCAATGGAGCATTTAATCGCAATGCCTTATGCATGCGATATCGGACTAATTGTGTCCAATCAATTTGTCGGCTTGTATGAAAAGCCCACATGACAATAAGATCTTCCTCAGAAACTTGTGCAAGGTTTGAAGATCTTGGAAGCAAAATACGTACAATGAGATAATGAAGGATGCGGCTTTCAAAAGCCAATGATCCGGCAAGAAGCCTTCCGGTCATATCCGCTTGGTTGGTGCAAACCAACCGGCAGACATCATGTAAAGAGAAGTCAAATTTCCAATCATCATTCAGTGTACCTTCAAATGGTACACCTTCACTAGATAATTGGGTCAAGTCATAGAATAGGGATTGGTCAATGACCATTTTTATCCCATAAACTTCAGAAATCAAAGTGCCTTCTTGAATTTCTAGGTTAGAATAGAAGGCTTTAACTAATTCAGTATAAACAGACAATTTTAAAGACATGAAAGGAATGAGATTGGAGTTTTCAAATGCCTGAATGCATTCAAAACTCTCATTGGAAAAGAAATCCATGTCAATGAATTTTGGATCGATAATGGAATGAGAAGAGAAAAGATTTGTGTACCGTATCCTTTGTTCTTCCGTTGAGAACAATGAGGAAGAGGAAATGGAGGAGGGAATCTGCGTTTCCTGAGCCTTGGAATGCCGTTGGCTTCGACTCGAGGATCCCTTGCGCTTCTTTGATGGTTCCGCCATTTGAGGGAGTTATTTGAAATTTCAATCGGTTCAAATGAAAAAGAATGAAAAAAGATGAAGTTTGGGCTTTGTGGGGAGTGATTTGGATGAGAAATGAGTGAGATATGGTAGAAAGAAGAATTGGGAACGAGGGTTTTCGAGAAAATGAGAAGTTGCAGTTTTCAGATTTTGAAATCTGAATATATAGGAGCAGGGACGCGTTGTAATCGATTATAGCATTTGGTAATCAATTACTCCTTTCTTAACTGCCTGTAATCGATTACACTACTGTGGTAATCGATTACTAGAGAACATTTCTGCCAAACCTAAATGCTGAATGACTTTTAAGGGAAAAGGGATTTGACTGAATATCAAAATACTTTCTTAAAGAAAATATATATTAAAAATACTTTATGAATGAACCTTAATCAAGTAATTCACATATCATATTCAAAGTCATGCATAATCATTTAAAGAAAACACACACACACACACACACACACACACACACACACACACACACACACACACACACACACACACACACACACACACACACACACACACACACACACATATATTCAATTATATCAAAATAATCAACACAAGTATTGAAGAATAAAGATCATAAATATTATCAAAATATTTAAAGGAAACTTCATGCTTTGAGAAAGAAAATTAACTCAATCAAGAACATATAAACACATACTCACAATTTCAATCAATCAAGACAAACAAATAAAATTTTGTTAGTCATCATAATCAAAATTAATTGAAAGAAAAATTTCAACCAAAATAAAATTTTAAAAGAGAATGGTTTTGATGTTACCTTTTTCATGATTAAAGTATCTAGGTCTTCAAAGATGGAAGTCACACTTTTTCTTTTTGCTTAATCTTCTTGAGAGATGTTCTCATCACTCTCATAGTCCTTGGTTAGAAGGTTGATCTCCTTCTCTGAACCGTTGGATGAGTCATTGTCATCCCATGCAATGTAGGCCTTCTTGGTCCTTCTTTCTTCATACTTTTTCTTATCACTTTTCTCAGGCCATTCCTCATTTGAAGGACAATCTGATTTGATGTGACCAAGTTGGTTGCATTTGTAGCATCTAAGAATTTGAGAGTCTTCTTGAGATCTTCTTCAATTGTTGAAGTTCTGACGCTTCTCGATTCTTCTTTTCTTGAAAATTTTTTGAAACTTCTTCACAAAGAGTGAGAAGTCTTCTTCATCTTCTGATTCTTCTTCTTGCATTGAAGAAGAGGCTTTAAGTGCTATACTTCTTTTCTTTTTGTCAATTTCTTCATTTTGATTAAGACGTTGGAGTTCCATTTCATGTTCCTACAATTTTCCAAACAAAGTAGCAAGAGACATAGAGGAAAGATCTTTACTTTCAGAAATATCAGTTACCTTGGGCTGCCATTTCCTACTTAAGCATCTTAAAACTTTATTAATTAGATCTTCATTAGGGAAGATTTTTCCTAAAGAGGCAAGATGGTTGACTGTATGTGTGAATCTTTTCTGCATGCTATGAATGTTTTCATTAGGGTTCATCCTAAACAATTCATATTCATGTGTAAGGGTATTGACTCTAGATCTTTTCACATCAGTGGTGCCTTCATGTGTAAGTTGGAGAGTATCCCGCATCTCCTTGGAATTAGTGCAATTAGACACTCTAAAATACTCATCTATTCCTAGGGCTGAAGTAATAATATTTTTGGCTTTAAGATCATACTGAATTCTTCTTCTATCTTCTTCAGTCCACTTATCTCTAGGTTTTTTTTGTTGTGGTGCTTGTGCTTACATCTACTACAGTGGGTATGTAAGGTCCTATTTCTATTGCTTCGCAAATGTTTAAATCTATGGCTTCAATGAAATCTGCATACGAGTTTTCCAATAGTGGTAACCCTCACCATTGAAGATAGGTGGCCTATGGATGGAATTTTCTTTAGGAAACAAAGAATTTGAAGAGGCCATGAATCTTGAAATGGCTAAACTTTCTACAAGATACCTGCTCTGATACCACTTGTTGGATCAAGTGGCCTCGGAATAATTAAGAAGGGGGGTTGAATTAATTTTTATTGAACCTTTACTAATTAAAAATCTATCCTTCTTAATGTTACTAGATTCAATTAGGCTTTTACTATAATGTTAAGAAAGTAAAGAACAAAAATAGAAACTTAACCAAAAGTAAAAGCGATAATTAAAGTGCACAACGGAAATAAAAGAGTTAAGGAAGAAGAAGACAAAAACAAGAGTTTTATACTGGTTCGATAACAACCTGTGCCTACATCCAGTTCCCAAGTGACCTGCAGTCCTTGAGATTTCTTTTCAACCTTGTAAAAACCTTTACAAGCAAAGATCCACAAGGGATGTACCCTCCCTTATTCTATTTGAACAACCAAGTGGATGTATCTTCCATTTGAACTAATCCACAAGAGATGTACCTTCTCTTATTCTCAGTTACAACAACCCAAGTAGATGTACCCTCTACTTGTACGACAAAGGATGTACCCTCCAATGTGTTAAGACAAAGTTCTCAGGCGGTTAGTCCTTTGAAACTTTGTAAAGGGGAAACAAAAGATATCTCAGGCGATTAGTCCTTTGAAATCTTTTGTTTAAGGGAAAAGGAAGAATCAAAAGAATTCTCAGACTGTGTCATTTTGAATTCTTTGAAAAGGGAGAAGGGAGACACAAAAGAATTCAGGCGGTTAGTCCTTCGTTCTTTTGGAAAAGGGAGAAGAGAGACACAAAAAGAATTCAGGTGGTTAGTCCTTGGCGAATTCTTTTTGGCAAAGGGAGAAGAGAATGAAAAAGATGAATAGCACAAGTTTTGGAACAAAGAACTTTTCTTGAAAGAGAAAGTTTTGAACAAAAACTTTTAGAAAGATGAAGAGAAGATGAAACAGAAAAAATCTGTTGAAAGAGATGAAAGAAAATATTGAAAGATTGATTGAAAGAGATGAGTAAGTTCAATCAATTTGTTTCATGCCAAGGTCACATATTTATAATTTCTTGATGACTCAAGTCAAAACTTGTAACTCTTGGCAATTCCTTTAAAACTAATTACTTAAAAAGTTATAACTTTTGAAAGAATCTTCAGAAACAAGTCACTTGAAGAATTGTGACTTTTGGAAATGATTTTTTCGAAAACTGTCACTTGTATTCGATTAAGGTGTAATCGATTACACATCAGCATATGTGACTCTTCATTTTGAATTTTGAAAATCTTAACGTTTTAAAACACTGGTAATCGATTACTACATTCTTGTAATCGATTACCAGAGAGTAAAACTCTTTGGTAATGATTTTGTGAAAACTTCTTGTGCTACTCAATGTTTTGAAAATTTTTTTAATACTTATCTTGATTAAGTCTTCTCTTGATTCTTGAATCTTTGAGTCTTGAATCTTGATCTTGATTATTCTTGAATCTTGAATCTTCTTGATGAATCATTCTTTGGGCTTTTTGTCATCATCTTTGTCATCATTAAAACTACTTGAATCAACTTGATTCATCATCATGAAGCTTGCTTCTACAGAGTTGCTCTAGGTATTCCAACTTTGCAAGATCTGATATTCTACAGGGAGTCTTGCTAGAACTACCTAAAACAAATCCCTTCAAAACCCGAAGCAGACTCAGGTTCAATCCCCTTTGGCATTCTGTCCAACAAGTAGCATTCAGACAAATCCAATTGTATGAGATTTCTCAATGATAAAATATCACTAGGTAACGTTTCTAGATTGTGACAGGCCTTGAGAACTAGAATTTGTAGGTTCTCAAGTTGACAAATGAAAGGTGGCTGCTCAAATACTCTTGATATCCCACGAAGGCTAAGATGCCTCAAATTCTTTTGACCCCTTAACTCCTTCAGGAATTCTTCAATCTCCACTTCAATATGATGTTTTTGTGAATCTTGCAGCCAACGACCAAGTTGAAGCACCTCCAAATGCTTCATTTTGGCCATCCATTGTGGTCCAAAACTATGATAACTTGCACCAACATTAAAAACACCTCTGCAATGGTTGGATTTAAAACCAAACCCATCACTTAGTTTAATTTTATGTTGGTCAAGTCCTAAAATTTCATATCTAATATCATTATTGCGATGGGATGAGGTCATTATTTGTGAATAATAACCACAAAACTGCTCTTCCTCATTTTGTAGTAATGGAATCACTGACTCGGATCAAAGGATTCATTTTAATTTTACTCACAATGGGACACTTGCCATTTCCACGCAGTACGATCAGTTTATAATTACTTTTTTAAAAAGTATCAAACACATCCTCACCACCTGACTCTACTGTATCCCATAGGAAACCCTCGCTAATCCTACCTCATACGAAACCCACCATCATCCACCAGAGAATTATACCCATTTTCTTTATAAAAGGATTTTCAGGGAAATGTAAGAGAGACAACAAGCAATGATTTGGAAGAGGATGAGGCCTGTTATAATTTACCTTAATCATTTCCAACTCCTCGAGTTGTGGGCTCCAAGGGAATGGTCTATTCACTTCTTCCCTCAGCTTGACCTTCACATCCTCGAATGTTTCTCCTGATGAACCAACAGCTTCTATATCACCACTTTGAATTGCATCACCTAGCATAAACTTTGGAGTTGAATACCTTATTTTCTTGCAAATGTGTTCCTCCTCTTCCATCAACTTACTTATGTTTTTGTTGCGAATATAGCCATCCACAACCGTTAACATTTCAACTAATTCTTCTTCACCATGGAAAACAGGTCTTTTATCTTGTTCAACTCAGACTTCAAATCACTCAAATTCGCTTGTTTTCTACTGTTACCACAAGTGTTACATCCAATTTTTTTTTTATAAATAAAAAAGTTTTATTTAAAAATTAATAATTTTTTTAGAAATTAAATAAATGAGAGGGAATGATTTTTGTTAATTAAAATAAGAGTTTCATAGTACTAGAAAATAAATAGAGAAATAATATTTTAGAAAATAAATGGACGTTTTAATTGGTTGTTTAAATAATGAAAGCGTAAAATAGAATTTCTCTAGTTATAAATAGAGACATACTAGGTCAGTTTTCAAAATCACTATACGTCTCTATGCTCTTTCTTCCTGCATACACCCAAACATGTCCTAATAAAATCATAATTATGGACTCTTTAACCGTTGGATTATTCTAAATTTGGAAATCACCTTCATAATGCATTTGCACACATTTTTACCGTTGGGTTTGTGAAATAATGTATATAGAGAGAGAAATGTCACTTCATGAAGAAAGTGAAATTGAGGCTTCAATTCCTTTTTCTTTTCTCTTGGAAACCCTAGCATAACAACCAGAGGAAAAACTTGAAGAATCTTAGGAAATCACTAGAGACTCCGCTATCGCTGTTGGACTACATACGCGAGCCCAAGGGATGCATTTATCATAATTGGGGTTAGAGTAAACATGTGTATGGATCTTTAGAGGATCAAATTGAGGTTAATTTTGAGGTGTTTTATGCATTTTAATTTTGCCTCTATAATGATAATAACAAATTGCTTTTGTTTGACAGGTCAATTGATGCCGTGATGCGAATTGGATGGCTAATTGAGTGTTTGGCTTTGAATGTTAGAAACGTAGAAATTTTGGGAATTCTTGATTCTTGCATGTTTCATGAAATTGATTTAGGGGTTTTGTTCCCATGAAGTGATCACATGTTCTGTGCTATTCGTTTTGAATTTGGGTGTGTTTTGAGGTATGAATTGTGCCTATTTTGCTTCACGAAATGAAGGTTTTTTTGAAGCACGATCGTGCTTGATGAGAGCACGCCCATGCTTAGTGAAAATTAGTTGTTTTAAGTCTGTGTTATTTTCCTCACAACATGAATTACCTTTTAGCCTAAAAAATGATTGAGAAAATGATTGAATTAGGTTTTGCATGAAAGTTGTAGCCCTGAATGTTAGCTAACAAATGCCATTGGTTTCACCTAATTCGAAGTTGTATAGCCCCTATAGAGTCAAATTACTGAGCAAAGGTCGAACTGTCAATATTAAGGGATGCATTTATCATAATTAGGGTTAGAGTGAACATGTGTAGAGATCCTTAGAGTATCAAATTGAGGTGTTTTATGCGTTTTAATTTTGCCTTTATAGTAATAATTACAAATTGCTCTTGTTTGATGGGTCAATTGATGCCCTAATGCGAATTGGATGGTTAATTGAGTGTTTGGCTTTGAATGTTAGAAACGTAGAAATTTGGGAATTCTTGATTCTTGTATGTTTCTTGAAATTGATTTAGGGGTTTTGTTCCCATGAAGTTATCACATGTTTTGTGCTATTCGTTTTGAATTTGGGTGTGTTTTGAGGTTTGAATTGTGCTTATTTTGCTTCACGAAATGAAGGTTTTTCGTGAAGCACGATCGTGCTTGATGAGAGCACGCCTATGCTTAGTGAAAATTAGTTGTTTTAAGTCTGTGTTATTTTCCACACAACATGAATTGCCTTTTAGCCTAAAAATTGATTGAGAAAATGATTGAATTAGGTTTTGCATGAAAGTTTTAGCCCTGGATGTTAGCTAACAAATGCCATTGGTTTCACCTAATTCAAAGTTGTATAGCCCCCTATAGAGTCAAATTACTGAGCAAAGGTCAAGCTGTCAATATTAAGCAATGATCCAATATTTACCTTAGGTTTAGACATAGTTAATGGTCAAACCGATTTTTGTGATCAACATAAGAGTTGTAGATGATTGTCTTACAAAAAAGATAAGTATGAACTTAATAGGATTAGTACATCCCCTGTACTTGTAATTTTACTCTACAAAGGTCTTAGTAACTTAGGAAGAAATGTAAGGATATACTTGTTTACTATACATGTATGTGTGATTGCTATTAACCGAATTAATAAGTGAATGATTATATGCCTTAAATGTTGGAAGATTGCTATTGTATGACATATGTATGTATGTATGTATATATGTATGTATGCATGTATGTTTTGTGCCATGTAAATATTACTACTGTATGATATGTATATGATTCTTGAGGCATAATGATATGTCATTTTGGGATTATAAAATTGTGATTGAGATTGAGTATAAGTGGCAAGTTAAGCATGTGTTAATTTGTGAGATACACGTGAACATGTGATGGTGGATTGTGATGTTGTGAGATGTTAAATTGTGAATTATAAAATAACTCGACTAGTGTTTATCTTAAGAAAAGTATTTATGTGCGAGATGTTAAAAGGAAAGTGTAGGATTCCAAGTTAGGAACCCGAGGTGTTACATTGTAGCGCAATGTGTAAAATGTGTTTGAAAACAAGTGTATGGTCATGGATATTGTATAATTCATGAGCAGTGTCTACATGCAAAAGTTGTTTTAGGAGTTGACCTGAATCAGGAAGGTGAGGTCCTAATAGATTCTTTGGCGTCTAGGTCATGAGAGTAAATACACTCAGTTTGGGTGTTTCTTTAAGCATATGTTGATCCCATATAGTTGGAGCATTCTCACAAAACAGAGTGACCCTGACTGGTCACCTTATGATTTCACTTAATGAGAGTGACTTGAAATACCCATTGTTTGACGTGTCTTGTTATGTACTCCTAGGCGCCCTGGTGTTATTTTTCACTTACATGATACCATATTGCATATAAGCTTAAGTCTTAGTATAATTATTGCATAACACTTGAGAATTGTTTATTATGAAATTGGTGAGTATTGTTATGTCTTGAGTCAAGTGTGTGATTCGTGTGTATGTGATTACTGATTAAAAATGAATTTTAAATGATAAAGTGGTGAAATAACGTGAATTATATTAAGTTGAGCTATGTGACAAATATTTATATAATGTATTTTGCTTATGTCTCCGTTTGTTTGTATTTTATTTAGAAATGTGATAACTCCCTCCCCGTGTGTTGTTTGTATTTGGATCTTGTGATGATCTCGAACTTTGTGTTCGTGAGAGCAAATGACTAGGTAGATTACTTTATGGAACCTCGTGAGAGCAGATGGCTTGTGTTTTTGTTTCAATTGCATGATGTTCTAGATATGTTATTTTCCTTTATTTTATTCTATTGCTTAACATGAGTTCTTTTGTAAACTTGAATGACCTTATTTTGAGTTGAAAATATTTATGAAAAGTTTCATTTGGTAACAGTGAAACGAATGTGAACATTTTACCTACGAGAATTTATTTACGATTTTATTGAATAAAATTGATTTAATTAAATTCCGCGTATTATATATTTTTCCAATTATATGCATGTTGGGATAGAGAGTGTCACAAACAACCGCTTAAACAATGTAGGCAATGCTTTCATGGGATTTGTTCGAATAGACATTTTTTTTTGTTGAGGGACATAGTGGTGGGATATATATTTTGTGACTTTAGGAAAAAACTGATGAAAGAAACAAAATGTTTTTGCAATAAGATTTTGAGACAGAGTGGTGTGAGGTTGAGACTTTATGCACAATTGTTGAAAAAACATTGTGTTTGATCAACAAGAGGGAAGGGTGGAGTGGAGGATGATTTGTAACTCTGAAAAACTGATTAAAGAAGTAGTATATTTTTCTGATAAGTTTGAGGGGCAAAGTAACGAGAGAATTTGTGTGATTTTATGAAAAACAGGTGAAAGAAACAATATAGTTTTACAATAAGATTGAGGGACATTGTGGTTAGAGGTTTCAGGACCTTATGAGAAATTGATGAAAGAAACAATATAGTTTTGGACACAATGGTGCGGGATTTTGTGACTTGATGCAAAACTGAAGACAAGACTGCAACGTATATAGTTTTAATATATTAAAAATTATGGTATCAAGTTAAACTCATCGTTAAATGGAATCAAATGACAAAAGTTTAATGTCATTATTTTCTTTTTCATGTAATTTAGTGTAACTTGGTATTCACTCAATAAAATTGGTTTACAAACTTAAACTCGTAAAATAAATTTAAATATGAATTTGTCTATAGTAATAAAAAATATAAATTTATAAAATTCATAGATAACAAGACAATATTGCTTCATTTTATTTTTTTAAAACTCCGGCAAAGAAAATAAAAAAGTTTTGTAGAAAATAAAAATTTATTAAAATCATGAAGGGAGACAACAATAAAGAACATTCTTTGCTTGAGAAAATGATGAAAGAAGGGTACCTTTTCCTTCGGAAGAAATTATTCCAATAGACAATGACGAGCAAAGAACCCAAAAGCATGTTTCACGTCATTTTTTCTTCCCAGGAAAAACTGCCACAGTAGTCTATTTGTCTGACAAATGGAATTATTTCAGCAGACTATGACAAGCAGAGAGAACCAAATAAAAAGTTTGGCATCATTCTTTCTTCCAATTAAAAATTGCTACAGTAGTCTATCCTTTTTTACACAATGGGAATCCATTGGTGAAGTAGAGCAATAGAATTTTTCAATTGTCAAGGTTGTAATTAATATCAATTTATTAAAGTTATCGAATGCTCTAGCAGCATTTCCTTAGATTCTATACGGGTTTCAATCATGTCATTCACCAACATAACTAATGATCTTAATTGGTTGTACTACAATTAACCGTTTAGAGGATAGAAGGCTCCAAACCAAATCGTTTGTGCATTTATGAATGGCCCAACAGAATAAACAAAAGAGTTGGATTTGAATTTGAGTGAGATGATTTTTCAGAGAGGATGGTATGACAAGAAGTATCAGTATATTATGAGCAAGGGAAAGCATATGTGGGGGTCAGTATTAGTATGGTAATGAAATGATCAAGATCCCAATCACCTTTATGACTGTATGAGGGTGCTTGCCTCCTACATTGCATTAATTAGAAATGAAGCATGGAAAACTTTAAATTAAACAAGCAGGGACATTTGCTACCAGTGTGAAGAAATGTCAACAGGAACAATGTACTGGATTATTTACAAATTTGCTTGAGTATTGTAGAATGTATATCACGGATTGTTATATTTATACAGGGAACTGCTTTTTTTTTTTTAGATTTATATTCTTCTATTCATTCTACTTTCAGGTACTTGATAATGTTGCATCTATGCTAAAAATTGGAAAAGAAGTCGTTGAGTTAAGTTGCTAGAATGCAGTCCGGTTATTATCCTATGAAGGTTCAAAAGGATTTCAAAAGTGGACAATATAACATGTTCTTGTAAAAAACGATTCCTAGCTTAGCAAAATAACAGGGACTGACATTCAAAATAACATGTTCACCTCTCTTTGTTCAAAATGCTCTCCATTCAAAGTCTTGATAATTTAGAACATATTTTATTTCTACGTACCACAAATCAAGAGAAAAGAAAAACAAAACAAAATCAGGGAACAGATCCAGCAACTTTGTTGCTTCAATCAAGCTTCAAATGTTTTAGGTACTTGAGACGTATGATCTGTAATGAGCAAGACACGTGAGCATATTGTTGAAGATCCATACTTTTGAGTCTTCCTCCTGTTATAGATAGCTCACACAAACTCGTACTTATCTTGTCAGGCTTCAACCATTCTGGTATATTTTGTCCAGGAAACCCTTCAAGATGCAACTTTTTCAAATTTGAAGGCAAAGTGACCTGAATAGCACTGTACCTTGTGTCAAACACACCCCATGATATTTTGAGTTTCTCAAGTTCAGACAACTTTTCCAAGCTTTCAAACTCTTTATCTTGGATCACGGCCCCACTTCCTATATGTATGCTGAGTTGCTTTAGTTTTGACAAATGTGCAAGATCTGATACATTGCAGGGAGTCTTGATAGAACTACCTATTACAAATCCCTTGAGTACTTCAAGCTTAGCCAGCTTTTCAATCCCCTTTGGCATTCTGTCCAACAAGTAACACTGAGACAAATCCAAATGTCTGAGGTTTCTCAATGATGCAATATCATTAGGTAATGTTTCTAGATTGTGGCAGGCCTTCAGATCGAGAGTTTCTAGGCTCTCGAGTTGAAAAATGGAGAGTGGCAGTTCAGATATTCTTGATATCCCGCGAAGGCTAAGATACTTCAACTCCTTTTGATCCCTTAACTCCTTCAAGAATTCTTCACTCTCCACTTCAATATGATGTTTTGGTGAACCTTGCAGCCAACGACCCAGTTGAAGCACCTCCAAATGCTTCATTTTGGCCATCCATTGGGGTCCAAAATTAAGATAACTTGCACCAACATTAAAAACACTTCTGCAATTGTTGGATTTAAAACCAAACTGATCACTTAGTTTAACCTTTTGTTTGTCAAGTGCTAAATAAGTACCTGAATCACTATGATGAGATGGGGTTATAATTTGTAAAGGCTGCTTTTCATCATTTTCTAACAACAACTTCCCTGACTTATGGATATGATGGACACAAGGATTAATTCTAAATTTATTCTCAATGGGATACTTGTCACTACGATGCGGTACAATTATTTTATAATCCATAAGCTTGTCAAACACATCCTCACCATTTTCATTTGCTGTTAAACCCACTCCAACCCACCAGAGAATTATATTACTTTTCTTCATAACAGCATTTTCAGGGAAATGTAAGAGAGACAACAAGCAACGTTTTCCAACATGATCAAGTTTGTTACAATTTACCTCAATCATTTCCAACTCCTCACGTTGTAGGCTCGAAGGGAGTTTTCTTGATGACTGAGAATCCTCTATATTAGTACTTTGGATTTCACCAGCAGGCAGCAACTTTTGAGTTGATTCTCTTATTCTCTTGCGAATGTGTCCCTCCTCTTCTGTCAACTTATTTATGTTTTTGTTGCGAAGATAGCCATCCAGGACTGTTAATGTGTCAAGGAGTTCTTCTTCATTTTTCTTCACTAAGGAAAACAGGTCCTTTATCCTAATCAACTCAGACTTCAAATCATTCAAATTCACTTGTTTGAGTTGTTTCTCTACTGTCACCAGCCGCTTCAACAACGTAGGCACTGCTTTCATGGGATTTGTTCGAATAGACATTTTTTTTTCCCACAAGATTGAGGGATAGAGTGGTGTAAGGTTTTGAAACTATAAAAAAACTGATGAAAGAGACAATATAGAATTTTGCAACAAGATTGAGGGATGGAGTTGTGGGAGATTTTATGACTTTGTGAAAAACTGATGAAAGAAACAATATATTTTGGCAATAAAATTGAGGAACAAAGTGATGTGAGCTTTTGAGACTTTATAAAAAAACTGATGAAAAAAACTATATTTTTGCAACAAGATTGAGGAGGAACAGTGTTGAGAGATTGTGACTTTATGAACAACTGATGAAAGAAACAGTTTATTTTTGTAACGAGATTGAGGGATGGAGTATTGGGAGAGTTTATGAAGAGCTGATGACTGAAACAAAATATTTTTGCAATTAGATTGAGAGACAGAGTGGTGTCAGGCTTTGAGAATTCATGAAAAACTGATGAAAGAAACAAAATATTTTGGCAACAAGCTTGAGGGACGCTGTTGAGAGATTTTCTGAATTTATAAAAAAACTGATAGATTATGGCATCTAGTTACACTAACCATTACATGGAACAAAAGGACAAAAGTTAAACGTCATTCATTTCTTCACATGGACGTTTTTTTCTCTATATATTACATATATAATTCACATGAGACAATTTTATTGAGGTGATTTAAGATTATTATGGATAGCAAAATTTTCTTCACAAATATTTCACTTTTTAGAACTCATCCATTTTAATTTTGATTTTAAAACTGAAACTGATTCGATACAAAAATTGAAATTGATCTTTAGGTAAATTTGAAAATAATTTTTTTAAAATTTGTAAGACAAAAAAGAATAAGAGAAAATAAAAAGAAAAAAAACTTTAATAGGAAAAAAATATAAAAAGAAAAAAAATAGTGCGGAATAGAAAAATGCAAAAGCTAAACATACTATTAACCTTTCACCAACAAAAAAAAACACTATTAACCAACAAAAAGAAAAAAAAAAGAAAGAAGAATAATCACAATGTTTTAAAAAATGAAAAATAAAATAAAATGTAAAACAAAAGTAATTTTCTTAAGCTATTGTAATATTTCACCATACATATACAGTGGAATTTAATTGTGTATACGAACAAACTAACATGTATTAACATTTTTTGTTGTTGTTGGTTGTGATAACAAATCTAACGTTTGGATTCAGGAACTTTTAATATTTATCAATCCTTTTCTTTCTATTGTACAATGACCTTAAAACTCATGAACAATAGCCGAGCTGCAATATGATAATAAACTGAGACATGTAATAGGTAATTAATTTAAGGTAAAATTGTAAAATTGATCCCCCACTTTATCTCCAATTACGGATTTGGTCCCTTTATAATTTAATTCACAAATTTGGTCCTCCGATTTTATAAATCCCTGTAAAATTGGTCCTGAAAGCCCGATTTGGACGTCGACCGTTAACCTCAGACGTTGATGGTCACGTGTGACTGCCACATGTCAATGTCATGTGTTAATGTCATGTGTCAACGTCTGAGTGGTTCCCTGTAAAGACTTCATTTTTTGTAGGTAAAATTGTACTTTTGGTCCCCCAATTTTACTCAAATTTCAATTTTGGTCTCCTTATAATTTAATTCACACATTTGGTCCCTCATTTAGTCACTTTTATAAATCCCTTTATAAATTGTTCCTGCAAAATTGGTCTTTTGAATAGTTTAACCACCGGTACTAGAGACATGATAGGTATTGATAAATCCCGCACTTCTTTTTCATCGCAAGTTTTTCACTCACTTGGAACCCAAAGAAAAATCACTCTTTGTCTCTCTCCCACTTCTGGGATTGTTCAACTTGGGAAAGTGGTGCATGAATCTCAACCTGCCTCTGAAATTTTCAGATCTCTTTGACAGGTTCTGTAATAACCCCCCCCTTTTTTTTTTCTTTTTTTGCTCCCCCATGTGTATACGACTGCTTAAGTGGCCTATGTATGACAATAGTATTTTTATTTGAAATACAACTTCTCCAGTAATCAAATGTGATTGAATTTATAAAAGGATTTATAAAACTGAGGGACCAAATGTGTGAATTAAATTATAAGGGGACCAAAATCGAAATTAGAGTAAAATTGGGGGACCAAATTATAATTTTACCTACAAAAAATGAAGTCTTTATAGGAAACTACTCAGACGCTGACACGTGGCAGTCGTGACAATCAACGTATGAGGTTAACGGTCAACGTCTAAATTAGGCTTTCAGGACCAATTTTGCAGGGATTTATAAAACTGGAGGATCAAATTTGTGAATTAAATTATAGGAGGACCAAATTTGAAATTAAAGATAAACTGGGGGACAAAAGTGCAATTTTGCCTTAATTTAATTAAACACCCAAAAAACTAATGTGTATACATTCTAAAAAGTGAAATAACTTAGAACTCGATCTCGAGACTCCTAAATCGGAACAATCGTGAGCTAATCTATCTATGCGCTTGGTCGTTTGTAACATGGAGTTTAATGTAACTTTCTATTAACTCAGTATATGCTTATAATTAAATTTGAGATTTATTGAAACTTTGCTTATATAAAAAAATTTCAATCAGATCGAACTCATAATTCAAATTATTATACTTCTTAATTAGAATTAGAAACTTAAATTCCTAAAATAAAATTAAATATGAATTAGTCTATATAAAAAAATCTATATTTTTAAAATTCTTACATAATAAGAAGAAAATGTTAATCCAGATTTTATTTTAATGTCAAGCAAAGAAAATAAAAGATATATAATTTAAAATTATAAACTATTTTTCATTGTAGGCTAAAATATATCTGTGATCCATAATAAATATCTAAATTTTATGTTTGTTTCCTAATAATTTTTTTGTCCAGTACTTTTTCTTAATCCTTGAAAATTAATGAATTTTATGTATTTTTTAATAAAAAAATTTTATTTGTTATTAGTCCCTTTGAAAAGATCAATAACAAATAAAAAAAATTTATCTAAAAATAATACAAAATTGACTAATTTATAAAAAAACTAAAAACAATGTGAATGATAAAAAAATAAAATTATTATTTTATTAAGAACTCCATGCAAACAATTTTTTTATCAGAAAACAAACATGAAATTTAAATATTTATTAGGGATTAAAAATATATTTTACCTTTCATTTTATTTTATGTACTATGTTCATAATTTAATGGGCTTAAAATGGAAAAAAAATTGTAGAAAATAAAGAAATTGTTAAATTGTAACCACAAAAATCATGAAGGGATGCAATTATAAAGAACATTCTATGTTTGGGAAAATAATGCATGAAAGAATGGCATGTTTCCTTTAGTTTACCTTTGGCAAGAAGTTATTCTAATAGACTCTAAGAAGCAAAGAATCCCAAAACAAGTTTGACATTATTCTTTTTCCATGAAAAATTGCTACTGTGGTCCATCCTTTCTTTCACTGAGGGAAACCATTTCTTGACGGTGAAGTAGAAGAACACCAATTTTCCAATTTGCTAATATTTTAATTATTATCAATTTTTTTAATGTGACTACTCTAGCAGCATTCCCTTGCTATTTTCAGCATCACTCTCTTAGATTCGATATGCGTTTCAGGCCTTAGACCAACATAACTAAAGATCTTAATTGGTTAGCTTTGTGTGTACAACCGTTTAGGGGTTAAAAGGCTCCAAATTGCCCAACATGAGCAAAAGAGTTGGGCTGAGGATTTGATCAACCTACCATTTGGACTCTAATTTTTCAAAAGTTGGTGAAGAACTGCCTTGGTTATCAGCTTCATGTCTAAACATCAACCTGTGGGAAGCTGATCTAACTGTGTATGGACGGACCATCCTAGGACCAGTGCCACTGCAAGATATCTAACTGAATAGGATATTCTTGACTTGAGCCACCTCGAAAAGAAGGAAATTCAAACTACATTAATTAAAGGCTCATTCCAGTTTTTAAGATCTTCATCAATAAGGCTATTTACTAATGATGTAGGCTCCAACAGACATAGACTCCAAACTTAAGCTAGGTTGATTTGGCAATCTTGGATTTCCCCGTATTTTAACAGAGGAACTTGTTCTAATACACCATCTAAGGTCAAACACAATAGCTTCACTTGCTTTCACAAAGCTCCTCCAAGCATAACTAGGTCGATATCCAATTTAAAGTTTCCTTTGGGAAAATATCTGCCATTTAGTACCTTAAACAAGAGGGAACACTGATTCTTGAGTAATTTCCAACAGTCCAACTCTGCTTTTCTAACATAACTAAACTAAAGCATCTGAAGCTTCTATAGCTCGAGCCTATTTTTTCTCTTTGGTTTGCACAAACTATTCCAAGATAGACAATGTATCTTTTTCTCACTGTCTCCATCAAAAGTTATTGATCATAGCCTCCAATCACATAAGTTGCAAGGCTTAGGCCATTGCCTTGATAAATGATGATGCATATTGCTTCCATCCTTTTAACTTCCTTCAATACCCAGTCTTAAACATGAAAGGATATGACTAATTAGAGTCCACAAGCTCTAGATATTTGCACCATTGTTCAACCCACGAAACTCATCGCTTGGACCCACCACCAGGAAAACTTTCGATACAAGGGATCCCCGGGCCTAGGATCCACCGTCGTCATCTTACTCGTCTGAGTCAGTTACCAAGTCGAACCATCAGCTCTAATATCAATTGTTAGCAATAACACCTTGAATTCTAAAGGGAATGAGAGAAATCACATGCACTCACACAAACACGAGATTTAATGCGGTTCGACAAGTGTGCCTACATCCTCGAGAGCAAAATGATTTCTTTTCTTATTCATCAACAATGAGGTTACATCAAGATATATATATATATATATATATATATATATATATATATATATATATATATATATATATATATATATATATATATATATATATATATATATATATATATATATATATATATATATATATATATATATATATATATATATATATATATATATATATATATATATATATATATATATATATATATGTATATATATATATGCGCGTGTGTGTGTGCGTGCGCGCGTGCGCGTGTGCGCGTGCGCGTGCGCGCGCGCGCGCGCGCGCGTGCGCGCGCGC